>NW_022631062.1:9385723-9586101 GCF_010015895.1 Lontra canadensis | reverse complement strand
ATATATATATATATATATATATATATATATATATATATTTAAAGATTTTATTTATTTATTTGAGTGGCTGAGGAATGAGAGAGCACAAGTTGGGGTAAGGAGAAGGGGAAGCCGACTCCCCACTGAGCAGGGAGCCCTATGCAGGGCTTGACCCCAGGACCCTGGGATCACAACCAGAGCTGAAGGAAGACACCAAACCAACTAAGCCACCCAGGTATGCCTTAAAAAATATATTTTTTTATGTAGCATGAAATTGGTCATATCACACCAACATGTGACACTTTGCTTGTGTTACATTTGTACCATAGAAGGAATTTTGTGCTCAAATGCTCCTTTAATTTTTTTTTCAATACCTTCCACATGCATTTTTATGTCTGCAAATAGATGCTTTCCTAATGCTATGGTCCGTGGTCCTGGAGTCCCACACAAGCACACGTTGGCAACTATAACATCAGTTAAAGTCTTGGTCACGTTAGTGGTCATTGCATGAGGGAATGAGAATCTATTAATGTCATCGATGGTTGGCTTATTTCTCAAATGCGTTAAGTAGGAATCTTCCTTCTTTGAGGACAAAGGAGAATGAAAGTATTTTGTCCAGTTCCATATACCTGCTACTACTCCCAGTAATGGCCTTCCTAAGTGTTCTTGAATCCATACAAAAGTTTCACGTCCCTGCCTTTCATCCACTGGTCTTAAAAACCAAAGTAACAGGAGGAACATAACATTGTTCTTTATTTCCTGCAGTGAGCAGCCCACGATCAATTATACTTATAATGATAGGTTTCGTACGGCGTGTAAATAATGCACAGGCTGTCTAACCCTATCAGACAGTAAGTACTTTCAGTGAAGAGTTTCTTCCAAGTCATTATAAATCAAAACATTCTTCAGACATCGTCTCAAATCACCCAACATTTCAGTTGCTGTTCAGATAATCAAAAAGAAAGCCCTGTCAACAGACTTACTCACTAATACAGCAGAAAATGAATGTGTTGGCAGAGATCTGTCTCATATTACAGAGTAACAATCACGCAGCTTAGCCCAGGTCTGCAAACCTGAATCAGCCTTCAGGTTTCTTCCAAAAGAGACCTAGAGTAAGACTGGGTCCTGGTTGGGAACATGTTCAAGTTTTGTGATTTGAGGATGGGCTTTATTTTTCTTCTATTTTAAAAAATATTTTATTTATTTATTTTTGGGGAGGGCAGTGGCAGAGAGCAAGGGATAGAGAGTCCCAAGCTGATTCCATGCTGAGGGCTGAGCACTGAGTCCGACTGGGCTCTGGATCCCAAGAACTGAGATCACGAGCAGAGCCAAAACCAAGAGTCAGACACTCAGCCAACTGGGCCATCCAGGCATTCCCTAGAATGGGTTTTAAAAGGAGCAAATTTCAAAGGTGTGGAAAGGACTGGGGGAAGCCCACAGCAAGAGTGCAGGAATATGAGTCATAAAACAGCAAGAAGAAGGAGAGCTACCACAGACTTGAGGCTTGGATGGGATGCATGGGAAGGGGCCCCTCACAGGGAGGGATGCAGCCAATTTCCCTCTTCTCTCTCATGCTCTCTCACTCCTGTCTTTTGCTGGTGTATCCAAGCCTTCTGACAGACTAGAAACCAGAACTCTCCAAGAAACTCTCCCGGAGCTCACAGAAAGGTAGAGAAAGGTGAATGGAGGCATGATGGATGAAAACACAAGCAGGAGATACACCTCAAAGATGGTTCGCCTTCTTTTCCCATGGATGTTTGATTTTTGTTTGTTTGTTTGTTGACTCATTTTTGCTTGTGTATGTTGGAGGACTCTTGTGGAGGTAGTACTCAGAAGTCAAAAATTTATTTATTATTTTCAATTTTAAAAATTTATTTATTTATTTACTCACTTTCTTAAGAGAGAGCATGAGTTGGGGAGAGGCACAGAAAGAATCTTAAGCAGGGTCCACGCTCAGCACAGTCTGATGTGGGTCTCAATCTCATGACTCTGGGATCATGACCTGAGGTGAAATCAAGAGTCAGGTGCTTAACCAACTGAGCCACCCAGATGCCCCAATTTTATTATTATTATTTTTTAAAGTAACCTCTACACTCAGCATGGGCTCAAACTCACAACCCCCAGTTGAAGAGCCACATGCTCTACCAACTGAGCCAGCCAGGTGCCCCTCAGAAGTCGAAGTTTTAGGTACTATTGTAGAAAGGGTTAATGTTAGCAGCAAGGTTTCAGTAACTGCAGTTAATAGGATGAATTCAGTTAACTACAATATCAAGTGATTTTACTCTTCTTAAATCCGCTGAGACTTACCAAATGTCACATTGTGTGTTTTAACAGTCACTCTGTATGTAATGCTTTTTAAAAATTTCTTTCAATCCACCCTTTACTGGATACAGACGGCTTTTTCATTTTGAGGACATCTTCTTGTGCAAACGTATCCAATGAGAGGCTGTTTGAATTCAGCTCATTTTGTTACTAATTTGAGGAAATACCAATTTCTTTCCTCAAGCCAATTTCCTTCTTCTTTGATAGAATAATATATGCTACCCTTTGAAAATGAACTTTCATGATGCTATTATCTGAGGTAAATCACAGATCAATGCAAAACAGCCAATTTTTTCAGTAATAATTAGATCTCTTAATGATGTAGCTTCACATCGAGATTTCCTATCTCCATAGTGAGAGCAATGAAGAATGATCTCAAATAATTTTAAAGCCTTGCAGAATACGTGTGAGGAGCTGAGTTCAATGAGACAGCATTTTAGAGATTGAGACATCTTTCACTATTATGACATCCAGACTTGGAGAGTGTATCCTTTGTGAAAATGTTCCCCCATCTCTCAACAAAGGGATCCATGCTGTATGAGAAGTAAGTCTGCTACATTTTTCTCCTGGAGAGTCCCAGCATCCTGAGGTATGCAAAGGAGAGAACATACTTTGGAATCACTAAGATTTTGTTTCCAACATATAACACTTTTTAAGTCTCTGGGTCTTTTTATTCTTCTGCAAAATAGAAATTATTCTTATTGTATATATTTGTTTTCAGGCATTTTCTGTGTGTTTAATTTTATATATATTTAAATTATATATATAAATTTATGTATTAACTATATATATTACTAATCTTTTCCTCTGTAATGTCTCATGTCCTGGTATTCCCGTAAAGCACATTGTTCTTCTCAAGAAGTTTGACTTGAGGGGCACCTGGGTAACTGAGTTGGTTGAGCACCTGCCTTAGGCTCAGGTCATGATCCCAGGGTCTTGAGATCGAGTCCCAAATCCAGCTCCCTGCTTGGCAGGACACCTGCTTTTCCCTCCCCCACTCCCCCTGCTTGTGTTCCCTTGCTTGCTGTCTCTCTATCTCTCTCTGTCAAAAAATAAATAAAATCTTTAAAAAATGACTAGGCTTTTTTAAAAAAAAGGTTAAAAAAAGTTAAGACTTGAGTCTTATTTTTGTATTTTGCTTCTCTGTCCTTAACATACTCATGTTTTCTTCTACCTTCTTGAACATCTAGAATGTTGGTATAAATCAGATAGGATGTCCCTGTGTACTTATCCTATCACCTGTGTTATTTCCAGGTTAGTTTCAATGTATCCACTTTCTCTTAAATGATGGGCCATGCCTTTCTACCACTTTGCATGTCTCATCATTTTTGGTTCATGCCAGACATTGTTAATGTTCTGAGATGCTGCCCCCAAAAATGTTTTTTGGAGTCTTGCCTTTTTTTTTTAAGGTTTGTATTTCTTTACATAATTTCTACACCCAACATGGGGTTCAAATCTACAACCCCAAGATCAAGAATCGAGAGTCATATGCTCCATTGTAGAAGCCAATGAGGTGCCCTGGAGCCTTGGTTTTAAGTGTAGTTAGGCAGAATCAAAGCAGCCTTCAGCTGATTGTTTCTCTCCAGGGAACCCTGAGACAACACTATTTGGAGTACTCTAGTTAATGCCCCAGTACTACAAGATTTCACCTCCTCTTACTTATGAGAACAATAACTATTCCTGGTCCTTCATGAGTACCAAAGATTGCTCCCTCTACTCCTTTCAAAGATTCTCTCCCAGGACAACTGCATTTTCTTCTCCCCAATGTGCTGAGTAGTTAGACTTGGAAGAGGACTTATGTATGTCTTTGTGGTTCTTTTTCTGTGTTGCTGTTATCTCTCTGGTACTCAGTCAATTCTACTGGAGTTGGTGTCCTCAAACTCTCAAATACATGTGCTCAACCCAAAGTACTGGCCAGGTAACTTCTGGTTTTCTTCTTTTGCTACATCCTGTGGAATCTCTCCACGTGGTAAGCTGGGGCAAATTGGAGGGATCCCCTCATTTGCCTCCCCCTCTCTCAGGGATGACTGAGACTGTCGTACATCTGAAACCTTTGTTTCGTATATTGTTCCTGGTTTTTATCAAATTCTTTTAAGATGGGAGGGTACATGTGGTTTTTATGACGCCATCTTGGCTGACCGTAAGTTGTCTCAAGGCTTGAAGAAAATGACATTATAAAGGTTGTTGCATGTGGGCATTACATGGGAAATGCTACCTTTCTCATTTGTAACATGGGGATAAGATATGAATGTTTCAGGGCTTCTCTCATTGAGGTAACTTATGTAAAGCTGGGACACCCAGAATGTGAGTGTTCACCTGGTGTCCTCTGTGTTTTAATTTTAGGAGTAAGAAAAAATTAGAAAAACACATTTATGTTGAATTTAAACATGCAAATATCCATCGTTTCTCTAAACATGTAGTGTTCCTTTGTAGTATTCCTTTTATACTCAATGAAACAGAAAGATTGTAAGCAAGGAACTCAGTTCTTCAATTACTTGGGTTCGGGTGGGGCAAAAACCATCACCCAGCATGGTGTGAGATTTTAGTACATGTTGGGTAATTAGTGAATATAGAGCTTAGTGTAGACTCTCCCTAGGTCTACATATGTTCAGCCATTGCTCATCTTCAGCTATTTTTTGTAGAAACAGAATTGTTTCTTTCCTTTTCTCATTAAATCACGTAAAACTTGACTCTAACTCCAGGGGAAATATTCTTAGAATTTTAAAATTTCAAGTGTCTTTCCCATGACATACATTTTGGTAGAAGTTTTCCAGGTAATAAAACAAGATATATGCATGTGTCACCCAACGTGTATTAGAACGTTTGTTTCTGTGGGCTAAACTCTCCAAAGATACATATTTCTTAATGGTTTCTACTTGAGGGTGTTTTAAGCAAAATTGAAGGACTAATTTAGCTTTTTGAAAGCACCATTTGGTGGAAGGTCAGCGCTCTTCAATGTACCTTGGAAATGGAGCCAAGATGAAAGTTTGGAAGAGGTCACAGTGGGATCATTTCTACAAAATGGTCCAGGAGTAAAGTGATGGGTCTTCCCTGCAATGTTGGGGAGAGAATGTTCTCCAGTGGAATGACCATCTTGGGGCAAAAACAAAATATTAAACTGAATTGCCCCTTTAATTCCAATTCATAGTGAAATGATATTTTTTGACCCATTGCATTGTTAAGGTATTACATTTTTTTGTCCGTCTTTTAAAAATTGTGCATAATTAAGTTGTCCTGCATGTTTTGATAGATGTATACATATGGAAATGGTGACTAATTAATGTACCCATCTCCCCACATAGTGATCATTTGTGTGTGGTGTGAGCACCTGACACCCACTCTCTTAGCAAATTTCCAGTGTTCAGCACAGTGTTATTTATTATATACACCATGCTGTGGGGTAGATCTTTGGAACTTATGTAACCTATGGAACTCAACCTTTGTATCCTTGACCAATATTATCCATTTCCCACCACCCCTCAGCCCCGGAAAATCACCATTCTGCCCTCTCCTTCTACATGTTCAATGTTTTCAGATTCCACATATGACTGGCATTGTGCTGTATCTGTCCTTTTATGCCTGGCTTACTGCCCTTAGCACATCATCCTCTGGGTTCATCCATGTTGTTGGAACTGGCAGGACTTCCTTCTTTTGTAAGGCTGAAAATAGTCCCTCATATATTAGACCGTGTATTTTTTTACCCAGTCATCTGTTGATAGACACTTGGTTTCTGTAATGTGACTGTTGGGAATCATGTTGAAATGAGCATGGGAGTGTGGTTATGTCTTTGAGATCCATATTTCATTTCTGTTGGGTATATGCCCACCATTATTCATTTAAAATAAATAATGAATTTAAGGTTAGGATGCCCATGCCAGGGAAGAGAAAGCCAGCCTGTAGGCACTATCAGCTCACCTGTGGAGTAAAGGTGCTAAGGAGGCCAAATTGGTGACCATTTTTGATATGTCTCCAACCCCAAACCTCCTCACAGACAAGTGCAAGGTAAATTCATCATTTTCAAGAGGATATTTTATGTGGGACAGGCGGTTTGATCTGCCACAGTATTCTAAAACAGGTCATTTATCTTTTTCTCTGAGAATCTGTTCCCCACTAGCAGTCTGTTTCTCTTCATCTCACCAGACACACGGACGTCGGAGTCATTATCTCGAGAATGCCTTCTGCCCATTGTGGTTTGTTTGAACAAGACTGTGATTCCAGAAACCAGACACCAAATAGGATATTAACCTACTTCCGAGAAAAGAGCCCCTAAAGCGGTGGATCTCAGACTTGAGTGTGTGTCAGGAACTCACAGAGGGCTTGGGATAATAGAGTTTTTGATGTTGTGCGTCTGGGCATTCACATTGTTCTAAGGGTATGTATCTGGAACAAGTTCCTGGGGGGTGTTGATGCTGTTGGCCCAAGAACCCCCTTTGAAAAGCACTGCTTTAGAAGTTCTCATGATTCTTTTTTTAACCACTGTGATAGTTTTATAAAATGACCTAAGGAGTGGGTTTATTTTTTCACAAAAAAAAAAAAACCGAAAACATTTTACTGAGCCGTCTTTGTTTATACTGACTTTCTAGATGTTCCACACGGCGTTGTGCACAACGTACTCAAAGATTTAGAATCTGAGTTGCTGGATCCACAGGCAGGAACTCAGTTCTGTTCCCAGGCAAGAGAATGATAAATCCCAGTGTCTACGGGAGGGTCTCCCAGTGGTCTTCCACTGGCAGTGTAACTGCATCCTTGGAGGGATGAATTGCCAAGCTTCCACCATGTTTTTCTGAAGGAATGGAAAGAGGTTTGAGAGAATGGAGTTGGTCTGGAACATGTGGCTGAGCCAGGCCACTGATGCCCTGGAAGTCAGAAGAGAAACAACGGAGAGGGGACCAGACAAGGAGAGGAAATAGGTAGCCCTGTTCTGCCAATAATATTCTAGTGTTGACTTTAGTCCGAAGGGCTCACTTGGCCGTGTCAACTATGGTGACATTAGGGAAACAGTTTTCTCCTTTACGCAGGGGTATTTTGACTTGGGAATTAAAGTTTGCTCTTTATAGAAGGGTGTGTGATTCAATATTTCCCTTTGAACATTTGGGTGCACGAAGTTTTCTCTGCAACTCACACTGGTGTGTAGGCTTTGAGGGTAACAAAACATGGCATGTGTTGGTTGCAAATGCCAAAGTCTTTCCACTGGCTCTTCCACGAAGGTCAACATCCATTAGGCCTGTCCCAAAACCCCCTCAGGTAAATTTATAGAATTAACTCAGACTGGGGGGAGGTCCCCATCCAGGTAAAGTGAATCATGAAGCAAGGAGAGTGGGCGATCACTAAGGACGGCTGGAGGGATGGTACAGAGGTCTAAGGAATGAGATGTTTTCTTCAGGTACAAGGGAATGAGGTTAAGAGAAAGGTATGCAAGGGACACTATTCCTTATAAGGATGTTTTCCATGCTTTGGGGAAGATATATATTCTGGAGTTGTAAGTTCAGTAATTATAAGAGCTGACAATTGTATAGGGCTTGTATATTGTGACTGGATTACCGCTCAAGTGATGGGTATGACATTCTCCAGAGGGGGTTGGTTGGGAATGTGTGGCTTCTTTTCTGGGACCCTGACATTAAATTAAATGAACCTGAGGTGCTGGGGAATAGGGTTCTGGGGAAGAGAATCCCGGGAAAAGGTAAAGGGAGGCTCCCCATGGCCGACTCAGCTATGCAATCTATCCAACGTGCCATGTTGGGAGGCTTGGCTAGTGTAAGTCCGGGGCAAGGAGAGAGCGGACAGAAGTGTGGATGCCCAGGAGAAGACCTCAGGATCAGGACAGATTGTACCTGGGGAAGGGACTGTCCCTGAGTTCCTCGGGGAATAAATCCTTCTGGCCCTGGGACCTGAAATGCATCTCTTTATCTCAAGTCCCGATGCCTGGGTTCTTCCTTTTCTTTTCTGCTATTATGTTGGCGTTTTATTTTGTTTCGAGAACGGCTTCCCATACTCCCTTTTAGCCACTAGGAATAATGTTGGATTAATGTTTTATAGAAGAAAAATCATGTCACTACCAGGAACAACACTTCTAAGTCCAAAGATGTGTTCCTATTAAATATTTATTAATACAATGTTGTCATGCTGCAGATACAGGCCCACCCAAAGGGCGTATATTTATAGATTAGGGTTTTTTGTCTTCGTGTTATTTCGTATTTAGTTCTATCATTTGATTTAATGTTTTATTTGCGAGTTCAAAAAATTCTATGTAATTGGTTGTGCTTATTGCTTCTGAATTATTGAAAATCTTATAAAAGTTGAGCACGTCTCAAGTGACCATTTCTCTGAACTTGAGAAACATCTTTTTTCAATCTTCATGGGAAAGTACTTTACTTTTTCAAGTCGTACAATTTTCAAGTTTATTGGGTACTGCATTCGTTTCTTAGGAACTGCCATAGCGAATTAACACAAATCTGGGTGGCTTAACACAACCACAACAAAAAATACTGTCTCAGAGACCTGGAGACCAGAAGTCTGAGATGAAGTTGTCACAGAGCCATGCTTCCTCAGAAGGCTCTAGGGGAAGGTCCTTCCCGCCTCTTCCCGCTTCTGGTGTTGCTGCCAACTCATGGTGTTCTTTGACTTGTAGAAATATTACTCCAACGTCTTCCTCCATGGGCACACGGCCTTTGGTCTGTATGGATGTTTCTTCTCTTTTTATAAGGGTGCCAGTCGTGGGATCTAGAGGCCCATCTACTCCAGTATAACCTGATTGTAATTTGATTACTTCTGCAAAGACTCTATTTCTTTCTTTCTTTTTTTTTTTTTGTGTGTGTGTTTTGAGTAGTCTCCACCCTAGGGCTTGAAGTCACAACCCTGCGATCAAGACTTGAGCTGAGACCAAGAGTCCGACCCTTAACTGACTGAGCCACCCAGGTGCCCCTGCAAAGACTCTATTTCTAAATGGGGCCACATTCACAAATGCCAGAGATTAAGCCTTAAACATATATTTTGGGGGAGCCAAATGCAGCCCACAACAGGTAGGATTTTCTATTTCTTTAGGTGAAATTATGTTGAGATCTCAGGATAGCAATAATTTGACCTGAATGTATTCGATGTACAGTGGCTCATCCTCATCTGTGGTTTTGGTTCCTGTGGATATGGTTACCCTTGGTCACCTGTGGTCTGGAAGTGGATGAATTTCCTGAGGGTCATTAGTGACCTAACCCTACATCACAACGCCTGCATCATTCACCTTCCTTCATCTCATCATGTGGGCATCTTACCATGTCATAAGTAGAAGGGTGAGTACAGGACAATAAGATATTTTGAGAGACACAGAGAGAGGGAGGGAGAGAAACCACATTCCCATAACTGTTATTACAAATGTTGTAATAACTGTTGTATTTTAGTTATTATTGGTAATATCATACTGCGTCGGATTTATAAAGTCGTCTTTTAAAAAATATTTATTTATTTATTTATTTAGAGTTTGTGTGGGCAAGCAGGGGGAGAGGCAGAGAGAGAGAGAGAGAATCTCTAGCAGATGCCACGTTCAGGATGTAGCCTGATGTGGGGCTCGATCCCACAACCCTGAGATCGTGACCTGAGCCAGAATCAAGAATCAGCTGCCTAACCAACGGAGCCACCCAGGCATCCCTGTAAGTTACTCTTTATTTTGGGTATGTGTGCATAAAAACATAGGGTATATAGGGTTTGGTACTATCTGTGGTGTCAGACATCTCCTGTGGGGTCTCGGAATGTATTCCCCACAGATGGGGGGACTCCCGTACTATGAATGATAGTATCGTGACGGGTGCCTTGGAAGGCACACAGACCTGGTTCTGCACTCAACAGAAGTAGGACATGCTCACTTGTACATAAGAGTCCTTCTACTAAAACGATGAAATCAGAGAGGGAGCCAAACCATAGGAGACTCAACCCTAGGAAACAGATGAGGGTTGCTGGAGGACAGGTGGGTGGAGGATGGCGTAAACTGGGTGATGGACATGAAGGAGGGCATTTGATGAAATGAGCACTGGGTGTTAGATGCAACTGATGGATCACTGACCTCTACCTCTGAAGCTGATACTACACTCTAAATTAATTGATTTTAAGTAAAATTTAAAGAGATAAGGTGAGATAAAGCTAGATGGATGACGAAGACTCCAACCATGGGATGCATTATAAACTATTAGTAGGGACATGGCATCGTGACGATGGGGTTTAAGGGGCTCGGAAAGTCCAGAATTGGTGGGAACAGCAAGGGGAGGTTTTTGATGGGAAGGGTCCCAAGGATGTCACGCACCAACAGTCCACTGATACTTTGCATCAAAGACTCGATGGGTCTTTGGGGAATTTCTTATAATAAGCAGTTGAATATTTGCCTAGACCCTCAAATGACGTGCTTTGATGAGAAGAATGAGGGTGGAGGAGAAGCAAAGTCTGCTGGACAGTAGGGTATGCCTTCATTGGGCCATGCCTATGGCGTGAAGGTAGATGGTTTTGTTCTCAGGAGGTTGGTATGATGCATTATGTTTCCCCAAGGCACCCTGTCTGGAAAGTTCTCCAGAGCTGTGGTTCTTGGTGCAAAGGGCACAAGGGAAGTGGGTGCTCATTCAGACTTACCCAGACAGCATTTGGGAAGTACATCCACCCCAACGCCCCTCCTCCGTTATGCACAGGGAATATTTACCGACAGCACAATACATATAAAAATCAATGAAGTGCTCCCATAAATGGACACCTTATCTCTTATCCGCTTCCTCTGGAAGACCTTCCTTATCTTCATGATCTATCTTCCCCTGGTGTTGAGGGTGCCTGGATTCTGCCAAATGGATGAGAAGTCATTTCTCTTGACATGTGCTTTCCTTTTCGATGTAAGGCAATTCGATTTCTCCCAGGATGAAGCAGTGATAGATCTTACCGGCCTTCAACTCAGTGCATCTGAGTAATTGCTAAGAGCGCTGTCTACAATTATGTTATCCTAAGTAAGGATGATTATGGTTTCCTTGTTCTTCCACTGAGCAAATAGAGTGGCACTTGTATGAACCAGAAAAGGGTAACTTAGATACAGATTGTAGATAAAATTTTAAAATGTCTACCTACTGGGGTGCCTGGGTGGCTCTGTTGGTTGAGCGTCTGACTCTTGGTTTCTGCTGATGTCATGATCTCAGGGTCATGGGATTGAGCCCCGTGTTAGGCTCTGTGCGACTGCAGAGTCTGCTTGAGACTTTCTCCCCCTTCCTCTGCTTCTTCCCCGTCTTGAGGTCTCTCTCTCTCACTGAAATGAATAAATTTTTATTTTTCAATTATTTTTTAGAGACTTTATTTATTTATTTGACACAGCGAGAGAGAACACAAGTAGGCAGAGAGGAAGGCAGAGGGAGAGGGAGAAGCAGGACCCTAGGATCATGACCTGAGCTGAAGGCAGACACGTACCTGGCTGAGCCATCCAAATGCCCCGTTATTTTTATTTTTTATTTTTTTAAGATTTTATTTATTTACTTGAGAGACAGAGTGAGTGAAAGTGAGAGACCACACAAGCAGGGGCAGACTGAGCAGGGAGTCTGACACAGAACTCAATCCCAGAACTCTGGGATCATGACCTGAGCCAAAGGCAGATGCCCAGCCAACTGAGTCACCCGGGTGCCTCCAATAATGACCTGAGCCAAAGGCAGGTGCCCCTAAAAATCTTTTTTAAAAAAGAGTGTTTATCCACTGCACGTGGATTCCTTACCAAGATAAATTATCCTTGTAGTCCATATCCTCTTTCTCTGCACTTATGGGGTCATCAGAAGGATCCAGGGAGATGCACTGCCATTGTCCCCACTAAGATTGTGTGTCAGTTAAGAGTTGGTTCACCTGAACACCACAGAAAATCCAACAAGCTTTGGCAAGGCAGGGGTCTCAGCTCTTGGCAGTGGCCCGAGGTTTGGTCTTCTCCAACAAAGACTTGGGGAAGGTACACCAGGGCTTATCTTGGAGGAAGAAGGACCTTGGAACTTCAAGGGTGTGCTTTTAACTTGAGGGCAAACGACACACAGGAAGGCACATGTCTGCAGACCTGCAGTGAGTTTAGGGACAGAAAAGGGACAAAGGAGCTCAGAGCTCCTTCATCTCTACCTGGATGTCTTCTGGGTGTGATGGTGCACCAATTTAAGCTGCGAGTGACAGGGTGTCGTGTGACTTGGGGGTTTATCACTGGAGGGTCACATAACTCTAGGAAGGGAGACATCACAGTCATTGCCCTGGTAGACATAAGCCACTATAGGATTTGAAGTAATCTGCGTGAAAACGTTTCCATGTTTGGTGAGTGGACAATCAGTGACCTACAGAATCACAGGCATGTCACGTGTGCATCACTTCCCTATGAAAACAGTTCTTGCATTTTTGTTGTGTTTATCCCTGCTCCTGCCTAAAGTATTTCTAGGTTCTTGGCTATGTTTTTTTTTTTTTTTTTAATTCTGTCCTTCTCTTAGCTAGGACAACGAGGACCAGAAGACTTACTTATTTTTATTTTTTAACGCTCAGAGATGATGTTGCTGATCTGGGTGAACCTTGTATATGCAGTTGTGCAGAAACAATCATAGAATTAGGGATTGTTGTTGGACTCTGATTAATCTCTGGTGTCAGGAAGCAAAGGCTCATGTTTCCAGATCTGTGTCACCCTCAGAGGCAGATCCAGCCCTTGGTCAAACCCGGTGATGACTTTCCTGAGTTGTGAGACTTTTAGGGGAGTCTGATTGTATGGACTGTGGATATGGTTCAAAGGGTGTCTTAAGCCATTTTCCCCTTTTTAAATTTTTGTTTTGGGATATTTAAAAATGCTGCATGTTCTACATGCTTTTGTTAATAGAAAGTAAAAGCTAGGGACTAATTATGGTTGTGCTAGCCATATTCTAAGATGATCCCAAGATTCTCACTCCCTGGTGCACATAATCCACTCCTCTTGAATGTGGGAGGGACTAGGAATGGGTAAACTAAAGGTTTCAAAGGAGCTGACTTTCTATCCATGAACAGGGATGATTATTCTGGGTGGGCCTGACCAAATCAGGCAAATCATTTGAACAAGGGTCTACAGGTTGACAATGGGAGAAGTCAGAGAGATTTGGGGGAACAGAGACAGTCTCCTTTTTTTCATCTTTGAAAGAGCAAAGTCTCCTGTGGTGGAGAGGGTCACGTGGAAAGGAATGGTAGGTGGCCACAGGGGGCTGAGGATGTCATCCTTGCAACCACACAGAATTGAGTCATGCCAACAATCTGGGGGTTTAGGAGAACATTCTCAGCCATAGAGGAGGTTGAAGATTTGGCCACATCTTGATTTCATCTGTGTGGGATCCTGAGCAGAGGACCCCATCACACTGTGCCTAGAACCTGTGGGATATTAAATGAGTGTAAGAATTTGTTATGCAGCAACAGCTGACTGATACACTGCTCCTTTCTGGTAGAAATGCATCGGCAGTCCTTTCTTGGAACACTGTGCGTGGCTGGAGAAAGCCTGGGCAGCCCTCTCTGCTTCTCTGAAATAAGTCATCCCATCTGTCTGGCAACAGCCATGCCTGAAGGTGGCTTCTCCCAATGCCGGTTACTTTTTATTCACATCAGGAGGCACAGACTTAAACTAATCTCACAGTCAATATGGCTCCATTATTAATTTCCAAGGAACGATATGCAATACTCCTTTTGTGTTGTGTTCAGACACATGTCCCTGATAATCATATTCTCCTCCTGCCACCCCAGTAATGTTTTAAAGAAGCCCAAGATCAGCATCAAGGGGATAAAAGGAATCCTGGTTTATTATTTTCATGAAGACTTCTACTCATAATGAGCTTGCCTGTTGCCATTCTCTCTGCAGCGTATGTAGGACCTGGGGCATTGGCTGCTTATTATTCTCAGTGACCCAACTGTTATTCCTAATGCATGTTGTCCATAGTGATGCGCCACAGGTCTCTTTGATTTACTTATTCAACAAGGCTGGTGTTGTTCTGGTGCCTTAGTTCAAATGACATCCCTTCCCTAGCTCCACGGGCTTCCCTTGGCAACGCAGCTCCCTACGTCACTGTTGGTCTTCTTTGGGAACCTGAGCTGTCCTGGAGGACCCTAGACACTGCCAGGATGTGCACCATGACTTTCTGGAACATGCCACATAAATAATGAGCCCGAGACTCCGTCCTGGCCAATGTGTAGTTTGTTTCCCAGGATACGCTTCTGATGGTGGAACCTAGACAAGTGGTGCCCATGTGACCATACCACACTTTGTTTCTGACAAACAGGCTGCTCTGTCTGGGTCTGTCCATTGTAGGGCCATTGGGTATGTGTGATTTAATGCCTTGAGATGCATGAGGCATTCCCGTGTGGTGATCACCTCTTGATAGGTGTCTGCAGGGAAAATCTGCTTATAAATGCCAGCATCATTTTAACTAATTCTGGATCTTCTAATCCATTCCAGGGTGATAAAGGAGGGGCTCTGTTTAAATAGTTACTGCTACTGATCTACGTTGAGTGGATTGACCTTTAGGGCACAGAGCAAGAGTTTGGCAAGGCATGCAGGTCAATATTTGCCTCCTCCCCACCCAGAGATAATAGCATAAGAAAGAATTTGGGTAGCAATGACAAGATATAAATATAAGAAATGGCCCCAATCCTCATTGGTCCCTCCTGGACGGAAAATGGTAGATGCTTCCAAGCCCAAGCAAGAAATGACAGCGATGAGTTTTAGAGAAATGCTTATCCAAGAGCATTTCAGGCATCCTGTTTTGTCTCTTTGATTCTTGAAAGAGATGCCGTGTCTGAGAAGGCTCACAGAGCCACGGGGAATTAGGTAAACAGTGTTGGAAGTCAAGACAACCGTCTCCAAGGAGAAAGGTGTGTCTCAGGTAGGGAGACAATGCTTGGGGAAGAGCTCTGCCTAAGGGCATCGAGGTCATCTGTGAGAGATTTTGTAGGCTTGATGTGGCCAGCATGGTCCACACTATGGGGTAAGCAATGGGATTGCAAGAACATTGACTCCCAAGATGGCCCCAGGCACTGGCCAGGAGAGTGGGTGCTGCTTGGAGTTTGGTAGCTCAGCTGGGAGTGTCGACAGGCTGTGGCTCTCCTGCTAATTCAGGCTTCCCATGGTGGCAGGATCTCAAGGACTGTGGTTTTCGTTACCTGGAGGCTGAATTATTCCACAACCACAAAACGGAAGCTCCCAGTCCACTGTAGACCGTGGAGGAGTGCAGCCACCCTCTGCCATGTTGTGTAGGATAAATTGCATCATGTGAGCACTGTAGTTCCTGGGGACGGGGACACACAAGGATAGGAATGCTAGAGGTCAAGCTTCACCCGGGGGGGTCAACAAAGAGTAAGATGTCTTCATTATGCATGAATCCTGTATTTGTCAACCGGATGTCCTGCTACAATTTCTTTATGAGTCCAGCCAATGCATGTGGCACTTTTGTGGTCATATACAGGTGGCAGAAAACTTGAGCTGCCCTCAGTGCATGTTCCCAGCTGGGGGTGGACAACGGGACGCTCTACTTTTTCGTTTCAGCTCTTACCCTATACAATGTCCTTTTGGCGTCTCTACTTACTGCCATCTTTCTTTTGCATTTGTGTGCTTTCCATGGGTGGTGATTTTGCTGTTTGACTTGGCCCTCCAGCAGCGTGGAAATGCTGCCCTGTGCTCCAAAGTGGAAGGGGGCCATGCCGCATGGTGCAGAGAGCATATGTATGTGGGAGAAACGTTCCCTTTTGGGATGGGGATAAGGCAGCATCCATGGAAGTTATGGCTCTGTTGCCTATGAGTTCAATACCAATGGATAAAACATTATCTACCAAATAAGGAGTCATTAAACAGAATGACACAGAACCAAGTTAAATATCGATTAGCCAGTGAAAATGTGACCAGAGGCTATAGGAAATGAACCTGGTGTGTCCCCCAGGGGTGATCTTTCCATTTCCACGAATTCAGTATTTAATTAAGGCAACTTTATAAAATGTAACTACCATGAATAATAAGAACCAGCTGTAACAGTTTCTCACAAACACTCACTCTGCTTTGGTTTTGAACCCAGACCTGAGTGAGTGGTCGGGGGACACAATGCATCCTGAGAATGTGTCATTGGGGCCCCTTGTGGTTGGCCCTTCCTTGGACTAGACTAGCAAGGCTGGTCCCTTCACTGGCCTTCAGTTGTAAAGACTTGCAGTGAATTGGTGTCTTCTGATTGATCTGATTCTACAGTGTGGGGACCGACTAGCAATCTGGTTTGTTGAATGCTTTTAGCTTTGGGTTTTGACATAATTGGGGACTCACAAGGTATTGCAAAAATAATGCAGGGAACCCCATGTACCTGTCCCTCAGCTTCTCTTTGGTTGTAGCTTCTGAGCCACAGCAGATGGTCAAAACCAGTAAACTGGGGGTAGGGTGGGGGGTGGGGTGAGCCTGGTGGTGGGTATGATGGAGGGTATGTATTGCATGGAGCACTGGGTGTGGTGCATAAATAATGAATTTTGGAACACTGAATTAAACCTAAATTTAATTTAATTAAAAAAAAACAGTAAACTGAGGTTGGTCCAAGAATATTAGCTAAATTAGGGGTACCCCACTGGCTCAGTCAGTAGAGCACACGACTCTCGATCTCAGGATTATGAGTTCAAGCCCAACACTGCATGAAGAGATTGCCTAAAAATAAAATGTTAAAAAAAAGAATATTAGCTAAATTACAATATATTGTTTTCACTCGTTTTTACATGAACTTATGTGAGTGGTGTGTGTGTGTGTGTGTTTGTGTGTCCTACAGAGAAATTTGATCATATGTGTGGATTCTTTCTACCACCACCACAATCAGGATCTGCCTAAAGACACTCCTTCACCCATACCTTTTATAATCAAACCCTCCCCTTTCCTGAGTTCCTGAGAACCACTGGTCTGCTCCCCATTATTATAGTCATGTCATTTCAAGTGTCTAAAGGGATGGAACATTTTTTTTTAAGAGACAGAATTCTTGAGACTATATTTTTTTGAGACTTAATGTGATGTCTTTGCATTCTGAGCAGATTATAACATGAATTAATAAATTATCCCTTTTCACAGAGCAATCCTTCTTTCCTTTCCAATTATTTATTGTGTTTAAGATTTTATATATTTACTTGACAGAGAGAGAGAGCACACATGAGCAGGAGGCATGGTCAGAGGGAGAGGGAGAAGCAGACTTCCTGCTGAGCAGGGAGCCTTATGTGGGGCTCCATCCTGGGACCCTCAGACCATGGCATGAGGCAAAGGCAGACACCCAACTGACTAAGCCACTCAGGCACCCTTATTTAATTTTTTTAAAGAAATTCCTTCTATAGTATTTTTTTTTTCATCGTGGGACCACAAATAACATAAACGTGGCCATTTGAACCATCTCGAAGAGTAGAACTCAGTAGCGTTAAGGATATTCACATCGTTGTGCAATTGGTACCATTCATTGCAAACATTTTTCACTTCCCCAGAAACTCTGCACTTGTTAAACCATATCCCCAACCCCATTCTCGAGTCAATGCAATCCTTGGTCATTCTAATCTACTGTGTGTCTCGATGGATTTGCCTCTTCTGGATGTTTTGCGGAGAAGGAACCAGATGCTACATAGGTTTTTTGGTGAAAGGCTCACACGTGTGTTAGCACCCATCGTAGTTCATTCCTTTTCCTGGCTCAGTGATAGTCTACTGTAGGTACGGACCACATTCTGTCTATCTAGCCATGCACTGAGGCACATCTGGGTTGTTTCCACCTTTTGGCTGTTGCGAATCACGTGGAAAACATTGAATAAGGTATATATGGACTTGTTTGACTTCCCCATTTCCAGTTTTGAGTATCTTCCATGGGGCAGCAGACCATCTTTTAAATATCTTTTTCTGGGGGCGCCTCGGGGGCTCAGTCAATTAGGCATCTGCCTTCAGCTCAGGTCATCATCCCAGCATCTTGGGATCGAGTCCTGCATTGGGTTTCTTGCTCAACAGGGAGTCTGCTTCTCTCTGGGCTCCTGCCCTCAACTCCATGTGTGCTGTCTCTCTCTCTCTCAGATAAATAAATAAAATCTTCTAAAAATGTATTTTTCTCTTGTTAATGTACCATACAGCATGTTATGCAGAAATGAGCAATGACCGGAACCCCAGGAAACTGGTAGCACTTGAAACCAGAGGCTCCGCCAAGGGGGCTAACACGTGGGTCTAGACTTTTGCTCCTGGATTTCCTCCCTTCCCCAGCTGGAATGAGACAAAAGCCACTCAGAGCTTCCCTGGAGAGCCTCCTTCCATGTCGTCATGGCCTTTGGGACGCAGTGATGCAGGTTCTGCAGAAACCCAGACCGTGTTCTGACATGTCTGCGTCCCTCCCTCCCAGTATCACCCCTGATTACCATTGGGGCCCCGTGAGCACCTGTAGCATTGTGAACATGCTTTGTGCCCTGTCCCTTTGTGTGGACATGCCCCTTGGAAAGCAAGGGCATCTGGAGGCTTGTGACAATGCTGACTCTTGTGCTTTGTCAACTGCACATGACTCCTGTCTGATGGGTCCCCAAAAGCAGGGGGCAGGAAGCCCAAAGCAATCAAAGCTGGCATTTTCATAGACGACGTCCTTTCTGGGTCTTTCTCTGCACAGGGGTGAGAGGGACCCATAGTGATAACTTATCCCATTGTATGTTAGGGTGTGGCAGACCACAACTTTTCTAAAAAGGGGAAGATATGGGGCCCCTTGGGTGGCTCAGCTGGTTAAGTGGCTGACTCTTGGTTTCAGCTCAGATCGTGATCTCAGGGCCACGGGACTGAGCTCCGTGTTGGGCTCCGGGCTCAACGCATCGTCTGCTTGTAATTCTCTCTTCCTCTTCCTCCAGCTCACTTGTGTTCTCTCTCTCAAATAAATAAACAAAATCTTAGAAAAAAATCTTAAAAACATTCTTAAAAAATAAAATCTTAGAAAAATAAAAAAAGGAAAAAATATAAAAAAACCAATGAAACGAAAGGCAAAGTGAAACAAAACAAAAAAGGATAAGTACATGACATGATACTGTGATCTTAGAGATTTATTTATTCATTCTATCTTAATGCAGTGAAGAAAGCAAGGTTTTGCACATTGTCATACTGCAAAAGTATAATGAGCAAAGAATCCATATACGATGAGAAGAAACAAAGTATCCCGTTCAGTGCCTTGCATCAAAGCAAATTTTAAGCAGGATTGGCATTCCACGATGAAGCAATTTAATTTTTTTAATTAATTATCTATCTTTATTATGTTTGACATAGAGTATATCATTACTTTCTGATGCAATGTCCAATGATCCCTTTCTGGCGTATCACACCCACATGATGAAGCAATTTTTAAAGATGAGAGCCGGTTGGAAGGTATTTTCAGACTGGCCCAGAAAACACGGTCTTGTTGCCGCCATCGGTGATAAGTTTGAAATGACAGGTGAGAAGACAGGTGTCCGATGAGGGACCCGATCGCCTCCTGCTAGGTGGCGGTCTCTCTGCGCCCTTGAAAGTTTGCTTCATTTGCCAAGGACTTTTCCACCAATCTGGGGCCCCCGGAATTGTCTGCTTTGTGAGCCAGGCGTTTCGACAGAGGAATTGTCCCCGCGAAGTGGGTGCTTTCCCATTGTAGGACATCAACAGCTGTGGGAATGTGGTGGAGAGCGGGGACGGCTGTGATCTGGCCTGTGGCGATGTGCAGGAATGAGGGTCTGGGGGCTGGGTGGCTGATGTCCTGGAAGCATTGTCCTCCTGCATGAGGACACAGGGCACCTCACCACCTGCCAGTGTTGTACTCAGGTAGTGGTGCACCTGCTTTGCGGACACCTGGGTGCACAGGTTTTCAGGAGCTTTTCTTCCTGAGCCTGAATTGAGGTCACTGTGGCCTCAAGTGGTGAAAGGTGAGAAAGCAGAAAGAGGAGGGACCTGGCTCCTCCGAGCTCCCCCAGGAGGTTATCCCCACAAAGCAGGAGCCCTGAGGAGGGAATCCAATCTCCCTGGCCCTTCCCACGGGGGTCCCGGAGGCGCAGGGGGCTTTGGGAAAGGGCAGACCCTGTGACTCCCCCTTTCAAGCCTCCCTTTTGAAGACCTGGGCCTTAGGAATCCGTCTGCAGAAGCCTCTCCCCAGACAGAGGGCCTGCTGTTTGCCGCAGACAGCTGGAGTCTCCCCCTCTCCTCCAGCAACCCCGGGGCTTTGAAGGAAACAGTGAGATCCTGCAGGGGATAAGGGTGGCTGGGCCCCCCTTCCTCCTCACCCCCCAGATGCATGTAACTGATCTGTGGCTGCAAAGACTTCTTTCCAGGGGCACCGTCTGGGGAGTGAGCATGGAGACAGTTTGCGGTCCGTGGGGGTGTAAGCAGGTGGGTTTTCTGGACAAGCGTGCGATTTTCAGCCGTGGGGACCCAGAAGGAGCATCTCCAGGGGCTGCTTGTGTCCCTCCGCCTGCGTCCTGGTTGGCTGAGGCAATAGGAGGGCTGGACAGGGATGCGCCAGGAGGGGCGTGCCCCTGGGGTACTGTGGGGACACGTGGGTGGCTGCCTCAAGAGTGGGGTCTGGAGCTCAGAGGAGCTCAGAGGGTAGACGGCATGCACCTGCTGCTGGGCGCTGGGAAAAGCTTAACGCACGGGGTCCTTTTGGCCCCCTGCCCCTTAGGTGCGGGGCGGCGCTCCCCAAACTGCGTAAGGGCTGGATGCTGGAGCCAGGGACGGAACAGGAAGCTGTCCTAAGATCAGTGGGTACGTGGGAGGTTCTCCCCAGCTCAGATGCCCCCCCCCCAGGCCCTGGCACAGGATGGTGTCATCCCCCGAGGATGGGTGTCCTGTGTCTGAGACGCCACGTTTCTGTGTTCTGTGTTTATTGGCGTAAAACGCACACGGCGCAAGATTTATAGGGCGAGTCAGCTTAAAGTGCGCAATCCAGGGGCGTTTAGCACGTTCACAAGGCCGTGCGACCACCGCTACCGCGAATTTTAGGACGTGGTCATCGTCCCGCGGAGAAGCCCTGCGCGCGCGCTCGTGCTCACGCACCGTTTGTCCCACACTCCTTTGGCCCCTGGTGACCTCCTATCCGTGTTCCCTCTGTGGGGATTGGGCTGTTTTGGACATTAACTATGGACGGGATCCCACGCAGTGGGGCCTCCTGGGTCTGCTTCCACGGGGTAGCAAGTGTCCGAGCTTCGCTGCTTTCCCTGGCGGACTCATCTGCCAGCCATGCGTGGACCCCACTGTCTGTGCCCATCAGTCCTCGCCCCGATGGGCATTGGGGTTGCAACGACCTTTTGGCCGCTCTGCGTCTCGCTGCTGCAAACACTGGTGTCCCAATGTCCCTTTGAGGTCCTCCTTTGTCTTCTTTTGTGTGTTCTCCTGTGCCTCTACCTGGGGGGACAGAAATGCTGGTCCCGTGGTAGACACTGTGTTCCTGGGGAGGCTGGGCCATCCTTGCACCTGCTGACGACGTCAGCAGAGTGTGGCCCGTGCACAGTCAGGTCTGATCCAACATCTGGTATCTCTCCACCTTGGCTGGTTGTTTTTTGGTGACGTGGGGTGCATGTTTTTGTCTCATTAGTATATGTCGAGCATCAGGGTGCAGGGGCTGGTTTTGAGCTGGAGATGTGGGAAAGGGAAGGAGGAAAGGAGGGAGGGACGGAGGAAGGATGCTGGAAAGAACGAAGATGGGGAGGCTTCCCAGGAGCGCTCTGCCCGGGAGCATTCTGTCTCTAAGACACAGGACCGGCCGGTGTTAATAGAGATGCCTTCAGGTTGCAGTAGATGGACCATGTTCCTAGGTCAAGAGGCCTCCAAACTCGGTCCTGGATGTTTCTGGTCACTGCCCTTCCTTCCCGAGGTCCCCAAATTCCAGGCAAGGGGTCTCAGCCAAGATGCCTACCCCTTAGGGAGTTTCTGACTTGTGTCCTCCATCATGGTCTGTTTTCTCAGGGTCCTGGCTCCCATCATTGGGGGAGATTATTTTTATTTTCCCCCAGAGCGAGCTGGAAATTGGACAAAGGCATAGATCTCCTCACCCTCCCGTGTTGCACAGCCTGGTGCACGACCAGAAGAGTAGCTTGTGGATGCCTCGTCATTTCCCGGACCAGAAACACTGTGCACCCATCGCTGAGCAGAGCATTAAAGTCATTGAGGTCCAAATGCAGGGCCTGAAGGAAAGCTGTTGGTGTCGCAGGGGCGAGTGGGATGGGATGTGGGTTTGGGGGCATTCGGTTTTAGGGACGGAAGAGGAATCAGACAAAGGAAAGACCAGAACCTCTCCAAGGGATCTGGAAATGGACTCTCTTTTATTCACTTGTGGTAACAACACAACATACCAACGCTTAGCAAATTTTTAAACACACACGGCCGTGTTGTGGGGTCTGCACGCCCCGCTGCACCAATGTCTAGAACTTACTTATCATGCATAATTGCCATTTTATGGCCACGGCACAAGGGGTCCCCCTTTTTCCCTGTCCGCCAAGCCCTGGCAATCATCACCATATCCCCCTCCCCTCGACTGGTACAGGTTTGACTCTTTGAGTTTGCACTTGAGTGAGCTCTTGCAGGATTTGTCTCTCTGTATGTGGCTCATTTCACAATTTCCAAGGTTGAGTAATAGTCCTTTGTGTGCATGAATGCCAAAATTTTTTTCCCTGTTCATCCGTAGGTGGAGACCTGCGGTATTTGCCCTTGTTTTTTTTAAGCCCCTGTTGGAAGAAGGACAAATGCAGTCACACTGGGGTGTTTGGGCTTAAATCTATGAGTGTTGGAGGCACGCAAGCCAGTCCCCACCCCAGCCCTTGGGGGAGGCTGATCTCCCGTTTGAGCCACGGTGAGGGAGGGAGGAGGAGGTGTGATGCCTACGGTGCCATCACCTGCTGGCTCTGGGACTTGTCTAAAGGAGCTGCAGCTTGTTTGCAAAATAAAACAAGAAGAAACCTCAGGGACGTGTTGGGGCAGGTAGGAGGACTCTGCCTCACCCCTGTTCGCCCCGTGTTGGCCACTCTGTGCACCGGGAGTACTTCCAAGGGTCTGTGGCTGGGTAATAAGGGGTATGATGTCTTCACACCCTTCATTGTCTACTACTCCGGGGATCGGATGGCCGTGCCACCTGCCGGCACCTTCCTTGTGGTCTGACGGATAATCACAGCTCCTCTTCTGGGGGTTTCCTCCAAATGCCACGTCAGCCTCCGATGTGGCTTCTGTGCGGTCTCCTAGGGAACCCAGGGAAAGGTGGAAAGATGATGAGTTTTTACATCTTTTAGATGTTCTCTTTAATGGCTCACACAGACATTTCTTGGAAGAAACGTTGCCCAGAGACCACACAGGGAAATGCGTGGAGACCAAGCTGTGCACACACGTAAAGAAAGATGGGGACCAGCTTGGCTGTTGGGTGTCAAGTCTGGAGAGCGTGGGGCAGGGGATCTGTGGCTAGGATCTCTCTGTTCTCGATGATGGGGGTGATAGGCATAATGGGCATTGGGGTTAGAGGTTTCTGGTCACCCTTGAAGAATTGAGGTGCCATGTTTTAAAGCTTCCTACATGCACAGAGGTTTCTGGTCACCTTTGAGGCATTGGGGTGCCATGTTTCCATGCTCCCCACATGGAGAGAGCTGTGATATGGGAACACTGTGTTTACGTTGCCCATAGGTTAATTGTCAGCTTTGCCCTGAGGGACTATGAAGGACCATTACACCTGTTTCTTCCTCCTAGCAGTGAGGGAGTGTCCCCGTCCCCAGGAGAGCTCCCCTCCGTGGAGGGTTAATTATCAGACCTGCCCGTGATGCATTAGCAGCCTTCTGGGTCCTGGGGTTTCGCCCCGGGGTTGGGGCTGCCGAAAACCAGCTCCTGTGACCTCAGAGTGGTTGTTTCCACCAAGGGGCTCACAGCACAGTTTCAGATGGACCCTGTTCATCCAGTCACCCAAGAACATGACCTGCGTGCTCTGGCTGCAGAATGGTTAACCAGAAGGAAAGCTCCAAATTAGTTCTACTAACTAGAACAGCGTCAGAGCACGAGACAAACAACCACGTATTCTGGGGAGGGGCATGTACTGTGCACACAGCGATGGGGGCATGGGGTCAGGGTGCTGGGATGCAGAGACGGGAGCCTCCCCGTGGCCATCTGCAAATCAGGGGTCAATCTAACCCTGTGCGTGTTTCCATTGTAGTAAGATGCCATGTTGACCGTGTTTGCTATTTCTAAGGTCACGGTTCAGTGACAATGCATGCTTTCATACTATTGTGCAAACATCCCCATTCTCACCCCCAGAACTTTCCATGTCCCCAAACGGAAGCTCTGTCCCCATCAAACGCTAACTCCCATCCTGGTCCGCACCATCTACTGTTTCCGTAAATGTGACCTCTTTGGGGACTCATGATACTTGGAATCCTATAGGATTTGTCCCTTTGTGTCCAGGTCTGTATTTTCCATGCACACAGGACGCTTTGCCAAAGTGTTGTGTTTTCTTCCACAAAGAAAGTGTGTGTGTGTGTGTGTGTGTGTGTGTGTTTGTGTGTGTGTCCTTAGTTAGCTACTTATACTTCTCATATGTTCAAAGGAGTTAAAGTTTTAAACTTGGCACATGGGGCCATGCATATCATGGGTCCTGGAATTCGATTTCAGATGGTGGCTGAGGGTAGGTGCCCCAGAATTAGCAGGAAGAACACGCCAGTCCTCTGTGTCTGTGCAGGACAGAGGAAAGGTTTTGTGAATAGTTCTAGGCACACAGGTCCTTATGTTCCTGAAAAGTTGTCTCCCCCCCCCATGCTTGTTTCGAGCTATAACTGGTGCAGGAATGTGCATTTACTGATACATATACTTATCTTATGGGGGATTTCCTAGATTATTTCTTTTTTCACAACAAAGCTTGGGAATGTGGTGAGGGTGTACAGTTGGGTAGGGGTGGAGAAGCTTCTGGAAGAGCTGACCCCTTGGGGGGTCTCTGACATCCTGGGATCTCTGACATCCTCATGGGGCATAGTAGACATGACCTGGCCTGGGACACGGTACAACCACTGAGACCAGCATCCTTCTTTTAGGATAGTACCTGCACCTGCTGGTGAGTATTTGGAACAGCATCTCATGCAGGAATAAATAATCAGATCACTTTGCCCTGGTGGACTCTTCTGATCTTGGGTCTAACCCCAGGAGTCATGGTTACCTGGATTTCTGTCTTGAAGGAGACCCTACAAAGTCTGATCAGTGACATGGGGAGGTTATAGGACCACCCAAGACAAGAAGAGGGGCCCAGATTCCATAGAAATGAGAATGTATTGAGTCTCTGTTATTGAAGATAGCTGCAAAATTGTCCCAGAATCCTCAAGTCATGCCAGAGAATGTGGTTTCAGAAGGGGTGTGGGCTTTCCCAATGTTATTCACAAGTTTCTCAGAGTAAGCTAGTTGACTTGGGCTAATGAGTCAGAAAATACAGAAACCCCTTTATCACGTGAATCCTTCACCCCAGAAAGGCACTAAGATACCAAACCAAAACCAAAACCAAAATAACCAAAAAAACCCCCCACAAAACTAAAAACACCAATGAACCAAAACCAAAAACCCGGTAAAGTCATATTCCCAGTGACACGTCAAAGGACCTTATTTTGGGAAAAGGAAATGTTTTTGTCAAATCATCATCTGCCTTGAAGTCCTCTTTGAGAGTTTCATCCCGAACCAACTTGTTTTAGACCCATTATATGCTGGTTTGTAAATCATGTGGAAAAATCTGCACGATGTTCACTGTGCTGCTGGTGGTGATGATGGTGGTGATGATGGTGGTGATGGTGGTTATGACAATGGTGATGATGGTGATGATGGTGGTGATGATGGTGGTGGTGATGATGGTGGTGATGATGATGGTGGTGATGATGATGGTGGTGATGATGGTGGTGATGATGGTGGTGATGGTGGTTATGACAATGGTGATGATGGTGATGATGGTGGTGATGATGGTGGTAATGATGATGATGATGGTGATGATGGTGGTGATGATGATGGTGGTGATGATGGTGGTGATGATGATGGTGGTGATGATGATGGTGGTGATGATGATGGTGGTGATGATGGTGGTGATGATGGTGGTGATGATGATGGTGGAGATGGTGATGGTGGTGATGATGGTGGTGATGGTGGTGATGGTGATGATGAGCATGAGGGGAGCTGCTTTTCTGCTTCGTGCTAAGTCTCAGACCCCAAGTGTAGCCCCCGCAGCTCTAGGAACTGCTTCTGCAGACAACTTTCAATTCCATTTGCCTGAGGCATCATCTGGCTGTTGTGTATCAGAAGAACATGGCTTGGTTTGTGCTTTGGATTTGATGATTCCTCACGTTCTCTCTCTGCTCATAAAAACCCTTCATCATCCCATCTCAAACACTGGAGTCGTTCTCCTGTTTGTCCGAGGAAACAATGAGGGTTTTCATGAAGAAATAAGTCATAAGACGACAAGAAAACAAATAAAACCCTTAATCAGCTGCTCTCTTGGCAGCTGGGGTTTGCACGTGACCACAACACCCCCGGGACTCCCCCACGCAGGACTACCTCACTTGGCAGACACGTCACCATGCATAATTAGCACAAAAGCAACCAGTTCCCAATACAAGGATCCAGATGGACTTTTTTTTTTTTTTTTTTTTTTTTACTTTGGGTGTATGCATAGGAGAGAAGGGTCCCCACCCGCTTCAGGGAATGGAGTGGGGTTTTATCCACACAGGGTTAATTTTGCAGAATTAGTTTCCTGCATACTACCTCCCTGCCCTATTCTTCAGAGCACTGTAAGAAATTCGAGCCTCGCCCTCTGTAAAAGGAATGCTGTTTGTTGTGGTGCTCAACACGCTCGGGTTTATGTGTGCCATGAGTAAGTCCATTTCAGAATGTTCTGTCCCCAGATACACAGGATAGTGTGACACCACACACAAGCATCCCGTGGATGTTGTTGTCAGTGCATGAATCACTCACGCATATGGGGCTTGCAGAACAACATGTAATTAGGAAAATAAACAGTTGTATTCTAGTTCTGGCTCTGAACATCCTGTGCAGCTCCTCCTGAGTCTCCCCACAGGGAAGGGCAACGCTGACCTCGTGTGCTTTGGATCTGCATGTAGCCTGTAACGGGCTTTCCAGAGGACCTAGCCCTGCCCACCTTGTGGTCAACAGATCCAAGTGTGGGCTCGGGGTCTCTTCTCAAGCTGCTCCAGGAGCTTTTTGATTCCGTTTCTCTGGTTAAACTTGTGAAAAGCCTCTTGGGCGGGAACCGATGATTCAGTGTAAGTCCTTCAACTGATTAGATGAGGCCCACCCACGTTAGGGTGGGGAGATCTACTCAGTCCACCAAAACAAATGTTAATCTCATGCAAAAACACTCTCACAGAGACTCCCAGAGTAATGCATGACCAATTATTTGGGCACCTCACGACCCAGCCAAAGTGAGACATAAAATTAACCATTACCGTACGACAGACTTAAATAATTAGTAAATGGGTTTCTACATTCACCAGTGATCTCTATATTTACTAATAAAATGTAGTAAATGCTCTAATAAATGGATCATGAAGCAGAATAGCTCGGTACGGATTGCTTCTTCTAGAGAATCCAGAATGATTCCAGAGTGCTCCGAAACTATGAAATGATTCTGGAATTCTGCTGCGTCCCCGCATAAAAACCCAACAGTGTGTAGTTTATGAAGTCCACTCTTTTCATCCTCATCTGTCTTTTAGAATTTGAAACAATTATTATTTTCCATCTCTTTTTCCTTTGAAAAACTGTACTGTGGGGCACCTGGCTGTCTTAGTCAGTAGAGCCTAATTCTCAATTTTAGGGTCGTGAGTTCAAGCCTCACATGGGGCATGGAGCCTACTCTAAAAAAATTTTTTTAGACTTTTTGAGTCACACCACATACAGTCATATACACAAGTATTAAGTGTGCATCTTATGGAGTTTGCATATATATCCTCATGTAAAAATCACCCGGATTAAGATATAGCACATTTATGGTAAGGCGTAAATCTCTCTCGTGTCCAGTGCCATGCAAAATACCTCAGCCCCCAAGTAGTGACTATTCCAGCCTCTACAACCATGGATTAGTTTTGCTCATTCTTAAACTTCACATAAATGGGACCATACGGAATGTACTGTTGATCCCGTCTCAGTGTATCCTTGTGAGATATACCCTTGTTCTCTTCCCAGTAATACTGGATTCACCCGATAGCTCTTACCTTCTCATGGCTATGAAATATTTCTGCGTATGAAAATATCACACTGCACTTCCCCATTTCTGGTGGAGGAACATTTGGTTGTTTCTAGTTCTTGGCTACAATGACCAATGATTCAAGAAGCTCTTTTGTGCATGTCTTTAGGTGGGAAAAAGGAAATCGCAAGGATGGTTGAGTGCCTCACTAGTCATGGAGGTGCTCGCACCCATCACCACGTGTGAGTGCAAGGGGAGCATGTTCCTAGGTTTAAAGTCTTTTAGGGTGTGTTTGATTATTCATTGAGGACCAGAAACGCTCAGGTGCATCTAGAATATGATTCCTCAGAAACTGAGACACAGGGTGGTATTAGGATGCTCAGAGAAGGCTCCCAATCCATAATATTGAAGATGTATCTTTATTATTCTATCTATCTGTCTATCATCTATCTGTCTGCCTATCTGTATATCATTGATTTATATGTATCTATCTATAATGTATATCTCCATCTGAATATCTATCATCATCCATCCAAACTATCATCTCTCTACCTACCACCCATCCATCTACCATCCATCCATCCATCCATCTGTTCATCTGTCATCTATCTATCACCTATCTAGTATCTATCTCTCTCTCTCTATTACCTAAGTATCTTCCTTCTACCTATCCATACATCCATCTGTTCATATATCTAACTATTTATCTATCATCTATCTATCTTTCTATCATCTACCTATTCATTCATCCATCCATCCATCCATGTACCTATTATCTACTTACCTACCTCGACCTGGCACCAAATATCTTGGGAAGATAGTACAACAAGAAGAAGGGAATGGAAACCTGAAGGTGTTAACTCAAGTCCCCTCTGGGGAAAACCAAACTCAGTGTTAAAATAACCCCTGAGAATACATGGTCTGATGCTACTCACGCTGACGGCTTTTACGGCTTCTCAACCGAATATGTGGGGTTGCATATGGGAGATGATGCTGCCCTTTTAAAGCTTTCTCTTCCTCCCCATCCCATTTCTTTTGAGATAACATAACACGAGTAGGATCATCAAGATGGCAATGACGATTTCAAGCAATTTCCATGACGGTGGAGGAGTGTACATCTCTGTTGTTTAAATTACACTAACAGGGTAATTTGAAGGCTGGGAATGATGGGAAAATCAGGCCTACATGTGCATGGAGCGATATCGAAACATGCCTTCGTAGAAGCCCTGATGAGACATGCTGGCTGGTTAGGCCACTGGCCCCATTCCCAGCACAACTCCTGCGCTGAATAATGAAAGAATTTGTGAGGTCTAGAAGCATACCCTGAGTGCTTTCTTTAATTCTGAGTCCTCTGTTGTTTTTTTTAAGTTTCTTCTTCTCCCCGATGCCCCCTCCCTTTTTTTTTTTTTTTTTTTAAATCATGAATTGGTTTTCTCTGTGCAGGAGCTGGTGATTATAAAGACCTTAGCTCTTTATATGAGGCTCTGTGGAGCTCAGTAGGGGTTTCGCTGCCAGTCAGAATGAAACATTAGTTAATGGAGACGTGGACGGCAATGCTCTCGATGCTATTTCATTGATGCATTTTACACAGCATCAGGGGCTCTTTGGGAACAATGGCATCCCCAGTCTGTGTAGCTGTCGCTTTATTGAAGTGCCAAGGGAAAGGAGGCTGTCACGGAGCTGATGTTCGTGGTCTGATGCCACAAGTAAAGAAAGGAGCCGCTGAACAGCGTCATCTGCTTGTAGGTTGAGAAGGTGTCTGAATGAGAACCGCTCTTACCAATAATGCTTTCTGTCCTCGCCAGCATCTTGCAGCGTCCAGACTCCCCAAGTGGGAGCTGCTATTGGATGTGAAGGTATTGCTCTAGGAAATTTAAAAATTTAAATTTAATTAAAATTAAATTGGACTATTTAAAAATGCAAAATGGGGACGCCTGGGTGGCTCAGAGCATCTGCCTTTGGCTCAAGTCATGATCTCAGGGTCCTGGGTTCGATTCCTGGGTCAGGTTCTCTGCTCAGTGCAGAGCCTGTTTCTCCCTTTGCCCCTCCATCCTGTTTGTGCTCCTTCTCTCTGAAATAAATAAAATCTGAAAAAAAATGCAAAATGGTTTTCTCAGAAGTAAGGGATGAAATGTAGTTCTCAGAAAGAACCCCTTCACAGGGTGGGTTCAGCAGAATGTTTCTGGGTGCTGAGGTTTGTTTGCCCCTCTCCCCAAAATGCTGGTGTCTGGTGGGGAACACGTGTCAGTTTACCTCTTATGACATGGCTTATGCAGTAAGGTCAGCTTCAGTGCATTTGGAATCTCCCGAAAGTCTGACTTGAAGAGGACTCCCTCCAAAAGACATGGCATCTGGAATCCTGGAATGTGCACTTATTTGGAAATAACCTCTTTGCAGACGGATTAATTAAGGATCATGAGATGAGTCCATTCTGGACTTAGGGTATGTTCTTTATCCAGTGACGTGTCCCCACAAGAGACAGAAGAGGAGACACAGACACAGAGGAGAAGCCGGTGAAGATGGAGGTAGAGGTGGGAGGGACACAGCCACCAGCCCAGGGACACCTGAATCCCAGCAGCTGGTAGAAGCAGGAGGGACCCTCCCCTGGAGCGTCAGGAGGGAGCATAGCCCTGCCCCACCTGGATCTTAGTAGCCCTGCCACGCCTGGATCTCAGCGGCCCTGACCCGCCTGGATCTCAGTGGCCTGGATCTCAGACTTCTGGTCTCCAGAGCTGGTGGAGGATACCTGTGTATTTTTTTTGAGCCCCCAGTCCCAGATTGTGGTCATTTGTTATGGGTGCCCTAGGAAACTCACACACTTATCTACAATGTCTTGCTTGTGATTCCTTACTACAGCAGCCTTGGGGAACTTACACTCTCAGTCAGAGGAACCGAACAAACAAGTGGCAGTTTCTAGCACAACTGGAAATGGAGGACACACACCGTTTCAGAGGTAAGTCCATAGGAAGTGTATCCTTCTTAGTACTGGTTTGGGGGATGGATTAGCTAGAGCTTCAGGTAGGCGATCAATTGTTTCTGGTTTTTTAGATTTTATTCATTTATTTGACACAGGGAGAGAGAGAGAGAGAGAGAGAGAGAAGAAGAAGAAGAAGAAGAAGAAGAAGAAGAAGAAGAAGAAGAAGAAGAAGGGGAGAGAACAAGAAGGGGGAGCAACAAGCAGAGGGAGAAGCAGGCTCTCTGTTGAGCAGAGAGCCTGACATGGGGCTCAATCCCAGGACCCTGAGATCATGACCTGAACTGAAGGCAGATGCTTCAGCAACTGAGACCCCCCAGACATCCTTGGAAGGCAATCAATTGTTGCTTCAGCTCTAGAAGGGGTATGAACCAGTTCTTGCCCATCGGTAAAACGCAGGCAACTCTCTACTCATCATGTTGAGCGAACATGTACTTTACAGGAGCACAAAGTGTGGGTGCACTCACATGGTTGTTAGGCTCCTAGGGACCCAACTGTTGATACCCTTATTTGGCTTTTAGGATGCATGGATGGCAGAGCACACGCAACACACAATGAGGTTTAAATTTCCACCTGCTCTTGCTAGCGGTCTCTCAAAACATCTTTTGGGGCTGGGGGAGAATGGAAAATCATTTCCATGAGCTCTGTGCTTGATCAGTCATTCTGATTTTGAATGGCTGTGGGACCCACTGTGGGAGATAAAGCTGATTTAGAGCTGGACAGGACGAGCTCTGTCTATCTCTGGGGAAGCCTGGAGGTTTGCTCTTCGATCCACAGCCTTGATAAGAGCGAATTTACGGTGTGCTGTTTACATCTGAAACAAGCCAGGAAGCCCACGGGGTCCTCTTCTTTACAGATGGCTTGTGACTGGCCTAACCAGTGAAATCGGTGTGGTTTGACCGTCCATCCGCAGTGTGGAAATGTCTGCTTAAGGCTCTCCTGAAGAAGCCAAAACTCTTCACACAAATCCCACTGGTTCCCTTGAAGGGGCATCTGACAGCATAACTGGACTCCACTGCTGGCCTCCATTTGCTCGTTGCACAGCGTCCTTCACTTTGCAAGGAAATACAAGCTTTATCCCTTCACACCCATTAGAATGGATGCCATCAAAAAACCAGAAAACGATGAGCATGGGGGAGGAGGGGGAAAGATGGGATCCCTTGTGCGTAGCTGGTGGGAAACGGTGCAGCTGTTGTGGGACACAGGGTGTTTTTCAAAACATTAAATGCACAAGTACCGTGAGATCCAACAACCCCATGTCTGAGCAACTACCCCCTGAATTCAAAGCAGAATCCCAAAGACATGGAGACCCGTGTTCATAGCAGCATCCCTCATGATGACTGAAGGTGGAAGCAAGCCAAATATCCGTGGATGGATGGACAGGTAGACAGAAAGTGGTCCATGCACACAGTAGGAAATGACTCAGCCTTAAGTTGTTGTGCACCTGCTACAATATGGATGGACCTCAAGGACATGGTGCTGGGTCACCAAAGGACAAATCTTGTGTGATTCCATGTCTATGAGGTCCCCAGAGGAGTCCCATCCACAGACAGGCCGAGAGTTGGTGGGGCCAGGGGTTGGGGGAGGGGGATGTCAAGTTAGTGTTTGATGGGGACAGACTTTCAGATGGGGAAGATGGAAAGTTCTGGAGACGGATGGTGGGGTTGGTCACACGACAGTGTGAATGTGTTCCATGCCACTGAGCTGTGCACTTAAACATGGCTAAGATGATACGTTTGATGGTACGTGTATTTCACTCAAAATTAAATAAGTAAATGAACTTATTTATAAGTAAATAAACTATATAAGTAAGTAGTTTATAAATAAGTAGATTAAATAAATAAAAGCTCTGCATAGGTATGCTCATGCCCTCAATTTGGGAAATTTCTGAATCTGCCTATAAACAGCTTTGAAATGCATGGGCTTCTTTAAATTCAGTTTATTTATCTGCAGGTGAAGCTCTATGCCTTCCTGTAAAGTTTGGGATATTTGTTTAAGTCTCTTCATTATATTACTATATCGTATATTAGTATATTGTATATTGTATTGTGTGTATATATATATGCAACTATGTGTTTTATAGAACTGTATTTTAACCATCTGTATTTATTATATTAACTAATTGTAACCATGTTATATGAGCTAGTAAATGTAAGGCTGTTGCTTGGGCAACCTCATGGAATGCAAAGCCACATAATTAAGTCACTAGAAGATTTTATTAGTTTTAAAAGATGAAACTGCTCAGTACCATATTTTCCTGTGGAATGCAAGATAACCCCCCACATTTTGCAAAATGCTGCAAGCTTTCTTCATCATTTAATATAACAGATCCCAAGAATTTTTGATTCTCCTTCTGCTTCTGTATTACTATAAAATTTGTATTTTGCACATACTCTTAACTATCTTTTAAAAAATATTTTAATTTTAAGTAATCTCTAGATGCAATGTGGAGTTTGAACTCACAAGCCCAAGATGAAGATTTGCGTGTTCCAGTGACTGAGTCAGTCAGGTGCCCCACTCTTAACTATTCTTAAGGGTGAGAAATTTTTATGGTAAAAGTGAAATGCAGGTTCTCCTTATAAATCTGTGAAAAGCCATAGCCCTTCTAGTGATGTGGAAGAGCTTTGTTTAAAAAATTATTATGATCATTGCTTACAATCTCACCGGAAATGCTTTGTCCCAATTTGCAATGAAACACACATGAGCTTATGGATGTATATCGCTGTTTAATTAAGTTACGCTCTTGGTGGCATGTAGCAGAGACATTAGCCTTCCTGTGGCTTACACAGGAATGCAGGTTTTAATTTTTCATGTATTTTCTATACACATCAGGAGACATGGAGACAGAAGGCTGTATTCCAAGACTGGAGACCAAAAGGGGTCCAGGTTGATGTGTTTGCATTGTCCCTGTCTGTGTCCTCAGGGTCCCTGGCTGCTGTGGCTTAGACACCATTGACAAAGGATGGAAGGAGACCAGAGAGGGGAGAGTGCACTTCCTGTGACCCACACGAGCAATCGAGGAATGAAGGTATTTCTCAGAGAGCACCATCGGGGCTGTACGCCACATCTTAGTTGGCTCAGGCATCTGTAACAGAACCCCACAGACAGGCTGACTTCAACAACAAACATTTATCTCTCAGTGCCCTGGAAGCTGGGGGTCCAAGATCCAGGCGGGGCTGAGGCTGGGAGTCTGAGATCCAGGTGGGGCCAAGGCTGGTTCCTCCTGAGGCCTCTCTCCTTGGCTTGTAGACACCCTCTTTGTCCTGTGTCCTCATGTGTTGGAGAGAAAGAGCTCTGGGATCTTCTAGTCATCTTACAAGGACACAAGTCCCATCATGGGGACCCCATGGCATGACCTGATGGAACCCTAATCACCTCCAGAAGATACTACCTCCTCATTCCATCCAGTTGGGGTTTACGGCTTCTACATATGAATTTCCAGGAAGCTGTGGGGGACACACACATTCAGTCCGTAACATCAATTTTTACCCAGAAAGAGAAAGCATAGATCTTCCAACTTCCATAGTTAAAAAAAAAAGTGTAGTGAGCTCTGGGATAGAGGTTGTGCATGAATCGGGGATGGAAAAGTGGAAAATACACAAGTTCCTTTCAATATACAGAAAGTGAAAGCCTCCCATCCTTTTTTTTTTTTTTAAGATTTTATTTATTTATTTGACAGACAGAGATCACAAGTAGGCAGAGAAGCAGGCAGAGAGAGAGGGGGAAACAGTCTCCCTGCTGAGCAGAGAGCCTGATGTGGGGGCTCGATCCCAGGACCTGAGCCGAAGGCAGAGGCTTTAACCCATTGAGCCACCTAGGCACCCCTCCCCATCCTTTTTAATTGAAGTATAGTTGACATAATGTTTTTGAAAGTAAAATAATTTTTTTTCAAACTGGCATTACTATTAGTTTTTAAAATTTTTTTCTCATTTTATTTTATTTTTTAAATGTAATGAGAAATGGGCATCTCTGATTTTGTTTACTCCAACTTATATATTTTTGTATATTGAGAGCTCTTGATGGCTTAAGGCTACCTTATTTTCTGATAAATTCCCAGATGGTAACTCTTTGGTGTGTTTTCATGGTAGAAAAGTCATGAGTAGGGGATTGGGAGCACACTGGGCGTCAGCATTCTTTAACAACAACAACAAAAAATCACAGTACCTAGTTTTGTGTGAACGCATTGTAAGCGTTTTCTGGGAACTTGTTATTAAAATAACAAGAAGCTGGACACCTGGGTGGCTCCATCGTTGAAGTATCTGCCTTCAGCTCAGGTCATGATCCCGAGGTCCTGGGATGGAGTCCCCCATCCGTCTCCTTGCTCAGCAGGAAGCCTGTTTCTCCCTCTCCCTGTGCCCCTCCCCCTACACTCACAATCTCTGTCTCCCTCAAATAAATAAATAAAATCTTTAAAAAATAATAAATAATATAACAAGAAGCAAAGGAAATCTCTTTCCAAGATTTCTCTACGCATTTCGGTACAGCTCTGAACTGTGTCAAGTTTTGTCTACACGTAACATCTCCTTTGGAAATCGTCGTTGCTTTTCAGACATTTTGGGGGGAAACGCAGGGTCTTTAAATAGGAAACCAAGTCACATGCTGTATGGGCTTGAGTTGTTGAGTGGAGTGGTTCTACTGTTGGCTTCTCAAGAGAATGTTTTATTTATTTATTTATTTACTTACTTATTTAACATAGAACGTATTATTTGTTTCAGGGGTACAGGTCTGTGAATCATCAGTCTTACATAACTCACAGCACTTACCGTAGCACATACCCTCCCCAGTGCCCATCACCCAGCCACCCCATCCCTCATACCCTTCTCCCCTCCAGCAACCCTCAGTTTGTTGCCCGAGATTAAGAGTCTCTTATGGTTTGTGTCCCTCCCAATCCCATCATGTTTCATTTTTTCCTTCCCTACCCCCATGACCCCCTGCCCTGCCTGTCAAATTCCTCATATCAGGGAGATCATATGATAATTGTCTTTCTCCGATTGACTTATTTCGTTCAGCATAATACCCTCTAGTTCCATCCACGTCTTTGCAAATGGCAAGATGTCATTTCTTTTGATGGCTGCATAGTATTCCATTGTGCATATATACCACATCTTCTTTATCCACTCATCTGTTGATGGACATCTAGGCTCTTTCCATAGTTTGGCTATTGTGGACATTGCTGCTATAAACATTCGGGTGCACGTGCCCCTTCGGATCACTACGTTTGTATCTTTAGGGTAAATACCCAGTAGTGCAATTGCTGGGTCATAGGGTAGTTCTATTTTCAACTTTTTGAGGATCCTTCATACTGTTTCCAGAGTGGCTGCACCAGCTTGCATTCCCACCAACAGTATAGTAGGGTTCGTTCCCCTTTCTCCGCATCCTCGCCAGCATCTGTCATTTCCTCAGCAGAATGTTTCTTAATGTTGAGCCTGGAATGTTTGGATTATGATGGGAACCTGGAAATATATTTCTAAATGACGGTTCTTGTGTGGATTCATCTGGCTTTTCTCACTGCTTACACCCAGAGCTTTCTGAAGAATATTGGTGCCATAAATGTCCTGCTGGTCATTCCTCGTAGGATAGGTGCTTCTGTAATACAGGGTGGGAGCCATCAGCTCCCCATCTCACATTGGATGGTAGAAGCACCGAACTAGGGGTTCTGGGTGTGCAAAGGGTGTGAGCACCTCATGACTGTGGAACAGAGACCCACAGACACCCTGCATGTGATGGTTTCTCAGTGAACTGCATCTGAGAGGGTTTGGAGGAAATGCCTGCTCCGCGTCCCTCAGTCCAGTCACAGGCGAGTTCATTCACAGATATTATCAGGGAGTTACCACATTCATTTGGGATATACTGTGTGCTCAGTGCCCTGCAAGACCGGGGGACACCAGCATCAAGAAAAGGCATGTGATCCCTGCTCTCTTATTGCTTGCTGGCTACAGGGACACAGACACGTGCAGATGACTAGACCCATGGTCACATGGTCAATGACAGTTGTGATCAATGATGGGACTCAGTACGGACAAAGTGAGGTGATCAAGGCTGTCAGTACCAGCTGCCCCAAGAAATCATAGTTAAAGGCACTTCTGAAGGATGGGTAGGCAGTGCCCTAGGGGACAGAGTTCCATATATGGGGACTGAATAAGGAGAGAAGGATTTGGAGAGGGACGTGGCAGGAAGACCAGTTTGGTTGTGGGTGAGACAGGTGGGTGTGCTGGGAGTTGAGGCACAGGTCAGATTCTGTATGTGTGTATGTGTCATGCACGTCCTCGGAGAGAGGCTGGCATTCTCCAAGGATCGTGGTGAGTGGGGGACAGGTGCAGAGACATCACTGATAGAGGTGAGAGGTTGTAGGTGACCGTTGTTAGCTGCAAATACGGCTTCTCTCATGGGACAAAGTTTTAAGGCTGTTGTGAAGGTACAGAATGGGTTGTGGACATAAGGTGGCTCTGTACATGTCCACAGAATGTCTAGGTGGATCGGAAACCAGGGACAGTTTCATTCGTGTGCATATGCCCAGACTGAGGTGTGTCCCGTGACACAGCTGCAAATATCAAAATAATGTATCCAGCCAATAATATAGATACCAATAATAATATAGATACCAATAATATCTATATTACCAATAATACCAATAATATCTAGATACCAATAATATCTAGCTGGTATTAACAGTGCCTCCTCTTGGCCAGGAAAGGATGTGTGTGTGTGTGTGTGTGTGTGTGTGTGTGTGTGTGTGTGTTTGATGTATTTTTTCAAAATCTTATCTTTGCTAATTAATAGTCAGGGTTGTTTTCTGGATTTTTATGGTTCTCCCATTATAGATAATGATGTAGGGGACATCCTGGTGTCACTATTTTCCCTCAGTTCACAAGCAACTATTTAGATCTGGAATGGCAGGGAAAATGTTCTCTGCACTTTTGATACAATTTTGCCAGGTGGCTTATTGAAGTTTGTAACATATTTCACTCTCCCAAACCGAGGCTGAGTGTCATCTGGATTTTTGTCTACAGTTAATGGTTGTATTTGTGTTTGTCGTGCCTTCCTTTCTTTCTCTCTCTTTCGGCCCTCTCTGAATTTGATTATTTATTTGCAGTCTGCTTTATTTATGGCTTATAATAATATGGCTAATAATTATCTTCATGAGAATCATGTAAAAATATTCAATACACTATATTGCAAATTTTCAGATAAATATAAGCATGCTTCCTTCATGTACTTGATGAACTTATCAATCTAAAGTTGACTATATTTATATAATTTAAGGTATATGTAATCTTACCGTATAACTGGGAGAAAACCAGGTAAGTCATTCCCATCACACATGGTTGTTGTACTTGCTGCAAACACTAAATTAGCCAACACTAAACCATTGTTCCTCGGGAAATATGGAATTAGGTTCCTGCAAACTCTGGTCACATTTCAACAACTGTTCCACACATAATTTTGTTTTATGTGCATGTATGTCTGAAGACATTTAATTTAAATTTTATTGTTGATTCACTCACATTGAACCCAAAGCCACGGAGACTAGAACTAAAATCTGAATGAAATTTCTCTAACACATGGGTTTCCTCCATATGGCACATGGCAGCCTCCTGTGCTCAGGAATACTGAATGCCACTTCAGTATTATATGACTTTGAAAGGGCCAGAAGTGTTAGTTTGGGGGTCACAGATACATTTTAGATTGTAGGTGAATTTTCATGTGTGGAGGCTGTCAATAATAAGGTTTACCTGCATGCTTGAGTAGCCTATAAAGGTTGTGGGTAAAACTGAACGTGTATTCATTGACCTAAGGTATAAAATGGCAGCAATCATGGCATGCTACCCAATGGTTGCTTCCAACAATGAGTGGCTTGAAACAACAATCATTTATTATTTCCCACAGTTGTGTTGGCTTCTTTTGGAGGGGACATTTTGTATGTGGGATGGGTGCATATCTGACTTCATAGGTCTATGAAAACGGTTTTCATAGACTTCATGGGTCTATGAAATCTCAGTTTCTGCCCAGTGTAGACTACCCAGCACATCTTTCTGACTTCTTCTTACCTTCATGTTGGACTTTTGGAATCTGAAAATTCCCCACTGACTTGCCAACATGCTGATGCACTTTTAAATATTTAAAAAAATATTTTGTTTAGCACAATGAGGCATAGCAGCATTGGTGGAATTAAACGTTGAAATCCCAACAATCCTTATTTCCAAGTATTTGACCATCTATATGCAATGAGGTTATTAAAGTCATATCCATGTGGGCCCAGTGAACAAGATCCTGGGAGGTCAATTCCTAAGTGTTTGCTTAATTGGTAGCATTTGGGATGCACATACGCTTCAAAGACATGTAAGCAGGGCTTGAGGGATGAGTATACATCACTGAGAAAATGCCAAGAAAATACCATTGCCAAGAGAAACTCATTTGGAATGCTGCATTTGCATGTGGTTATTTTCATGAGAACCATGTAAAAAAAAAATATTCAAGGCAGTACTCAAACTATTTTTCCTTCTAACAATGAAGCCAATGATTCTTTCATGGGAGATATTATCTGCGGAACATGGCTCTGAAGAGTGGCTATGGTTGAGTGAAGGAGTAGAGTTGAATTCACCTGTTGTGGGGACGGCTCTTGATCTGGTAAGGGAGAAGTTTTGTGTGCAGTGGGACATGTGGGCGTGGGTTCCTGACTGAAGGATTCCTTCTGATAATCTCAGGAGTCTCCTGTGTGAAAGTGTGGCCCCACACCAGCCACTGGTTGGTGTGTCATGGGATAATCCAGCCTTGCTCCTGAGGGGAGGCAAGAAGGGAGCAGAGAAGCACAGTCGGGGTGTTACATGAAAGAGGAAATCACGTCCCTGCAACCGGAATTCAAAAACAACCTCTTAATTTAAATAGCGAATACCCCGGAGGCCAGACGATCTCAACAAGGGTTGGCGGAGTGCCTAGCTACTAGGCATCCATGAGTCAGCAGAGCGAGGGGCACATGAAATGTTTCTCGACTCTTTCTGTCCAAAGAGGAATGCACTTTTATCCATGATTCTAAATGACCACACCTTTGCTCTTAATTTTTAAATGTGATAAAATAGACATCACGTAAAATTGACCATCTTGACTCTTTTTCAGTGGAGAGCTCAGTCATACTAAATACATTCACATTGTTGTAAAACCATCCCCACTACCCATCTCCCTAATTTTTTCATCATCTAAAGCCGAAACTCTGTCCCCATGGGACACTAACTCCTTATCGTCCTCCCCCAGCTCCTGGTACCACTATCTTTCTGTCACCATGGGTGTGACTCCTTTGGGTGACCTCCAATGAAAGGAATCCTATAGAATTTGTCCTTTTGTGACTGGCTTGTGTCACTTGGTATTGTCTCTGCAAGGTCCTCCCCCACTGTAGCGGGTGTCAGGATGTCCTTCCTTCTTAACACAAAGTCATGTTCTGTTGTGTGGAAGCACCACACTCTGTTTATCCATGGCCGTCTCATTGAAAGGAGCAGCTGTGTGAAGCCCTGTGGTAGGGATGCTTCCTGCCCCTATTTTGATAAAGGGTAGGGCAACTTCAGCTAATCAGGTCTTGGGGAAAAGCGTCAGCACTTCCTTGTGGTCCTGGGTCAGGGAGACAGAACCTCAAGGTAGAGAAGAAGTTCCCTCCACCTGGGAGCACTCAGTGAAATGAATGCAAGATGACACGGTGCTTGGAGGTCTTCCTTTCCCTTCCCCAGGCTCTCAGTGTGTCGAATTTCACAGTGGAAGAGGCTGGTGGAGATCAGGCTTGGCAGTCTGCTCGCTGGGGGCTGGGGAAATCCCTTCTCACAGGCAGCCAGTGAGGCTCTCTGGTATCTGCAATCACATCCCTCCCTACTCTCCCAAGGGCATTAGGGGAGCTCAAATTGCACAGTGGTTTCGGAGAACAATGGGATATCAGCATGTCACCTGGACTTTGGACTCTGCACTCTCTGGGATTCCTCATTCGGTGGCCGCATTCATCCCCAGATCACAGTTACCTAAGGAAGAGAACAGCGTTTGTCCATTTGGTGAAACCACCTGGGCTCTTTAACGATAAGTATCTCTTGGGCTCTCTGCCTGCAGAGCGTAGGAGACTGGAAGAGAATCTCTTTTGCCCCATCTTATCTATTTGGCACACACTTTTGTTGGGACGCTTATCTCATTTTTGCAGCGCTGATTTGGGTGTGCCGTCCTATCTAGAATCCAGACTGAGAGGCAGTCAAAGACCAATGCCCGGGATAGCACACGTCTTCTGTTCCTAATGCCAGGGGCGGGTCTTGAATACTGTGTACGTTAAGTAAGTCTTCACGGAATGCAGAGTTCATGCATCAATGTCATTCTACAGATGGTTCTCATTCAACCAATGTTCCTTTTCAAGACTCACTTCTAAGGCTGCAGCCCTGCCCTCTACATTCTGGTGCCCTGATCACACCTGACGCACCATCGTGCCAATAACTGAGATTTTCCCCTCTCTGTTCAGTTAATTAAAGTCAGGAAAATAAACAACAAACCCAAGCAGTATCCTGGTTTGGAGGCAATTTATAAACACAAGCGTATTACAGAAATACAAGCATCAAATCGTGGTATTTTCTCAGAAACAGGGTTCACAGGGAGAGGTGACAGACTGAGAGAAAGGGTCAGTTATAGGGGTGATCTCCCCCATGATGGAGACCTCAAGTGGCAAATGGAATTTTATCAGTCTGTTGCCAGAAAGGTGTCTCCAAAGTGTGGTTGGGGTTGGAATGGTTGGTTACCTGTCCACCAAATAGCCATACTCCTCATATGTTGGGTTGGCTTTGTGTGGGGAGATGGCTAGGGCACCTGAATCTATACCAGCCAGGCCTCCATCCCCATTTGGACATCTAGATGGGCCCATAGGAAGACATCTTGCCAACAGAGTGGGTCAAGTCATGCATTTCACTTCTGGTTCAGGTGCTTAGAAGTGGGCATGACTCTTGTCATGGTGTCATAGATGGTTTACCTCCATGTTGAAGCCCTAGCTCCCACGACCTCAGAATGGGACTGTATTTGGAGGTGGGTGCCCTTCAAGAGGGGATTAAGGCAAAACGAGGTCACAAGGGTGGGCCCTGATCCCATAGGACTGGGGTCCTATAAGCAGAGGGGATGAGGACATAGACACACACAGAGGGTCGGCCATGTGAGGACACAAGGAGAACATGGGGTCTGCACACCAATGAGAGGGGCCTTAGGAGGAATCAGCCTCAGTCCCACCTGGATCTCAGACTCCCAACCTCAGCCCTGCCTGGATCTCAGACCCCCAGCCTCAGTCCTGCCTGGATCTCAGACCTCCAGCCTCAGCCCTGCCTGGATCTCAGCCTCCCAGCCTCTAGGACCAAGAAGAATTAAATGTCTGTGGTTTGAGCCACCTGGTCTATGGGATTTTGTTATGGCAGCCCTAGCAAAGGAATACACCTTCTTCCATCCCCTCTTCTCTGATGGAATATTGACAATCCAGGTGAACTTGGGAAGGGTTGCAGGTGTCAGATCCACAAAGTTCAAAGACCCAGGACTCTGAACCCACTCTTGAGCAGGATGACCAGCCAGCCAGAAGCATTCTTTTTTGGACTGAAAACTGGGCATATGCTATTAACACTGACCTGTGTGGTCCATCAGTTAAAACCGTTTAGCATGACCCTAACTCACAGAGTACATTTTCCAAGCACAGAATACTTTGCCTTTGGTGAAAGGAAGCCATTATCAGGTGCTGATATGATGCAAACTTTGCCTTAATTCCCCTTCAAAGCGCTCTTTCTTGGTGTCCTCTGTGCGTGAGCTTCCTGGTGGGATTCTGGTACTGTCTGTTGTGGCCCAGGCCTGGGTGTTTGTGTCTGATTAATGAGGGTTGCCCTTAAGGTGGAGTTCAGCTGTCTTCACAGCTCAGGTTGCTTTTGGAGAGTCTCGGGCGTCGTTAATAAGGTGAGACCATGGGGTCCCAATACAAAGGGAGAAGATAATTTATTTTCTGCAGAGTTTTGCTTCCTAAAGCTCCATGTTACATTACATTTTAAAGGACATTTCAGCAAATGATGTATGAAATGAAAAAAATATATATCTGTATGGTTTCACATAAAGGGCATGCATAACTAGAGAATGACTCTGAAATGATGTGGAAAAAGAGCTCTCTGTTTTTTAAAAACAAAAGTGTAGAGCTTATGCTTTGGATAAATTCATGTCAATTGGGCAAACATTATATGCTTATTATGTGCAAGGAACTGTATGGATTTTCTGGTAAATAAAGTATGGATTTATTCTTAAGAAGTGCATGGAGGTTCTGTTATCCAGCAGGGCAAGGATTTTGGCTGTCACAGAGGTAGACAAAGGCATGTGATGATGTCATCTTGAGAGGCGGTGACAGCAGTGAGAAGAGGTATGGAAGGAGAAAATTGTGTGGTCATTTCAAGAGAGGGTGACTGACTATTTTAGTTTTTAAGTGGATACTGTTTATGTTGTGTCCCCACAAAGGTATGTCCAGATCCTAACATGCAGAACCTTGGGATGTAAATTTTTTTCTTTTTGGATAAAATTTGTAGTTGCAATGAAAGTATGGATTTTCAGATGAGCTCATCCTTGGTCAGGGTGGCCCTGAATCCAATGACAGGGGTCCTTATAAGAGATACAAGAGGAGACACAGACACAGGAGACACCACATGAGGACAGAGGCAGAGATCAGAGGGACACAGCCACCAGCCCAGGGACACCTGGAGCCCCAGAAGCTGGAACAGGCAGGAAGGACCCTCCCTTGGAGCCTTGGAAGAGATTATGGCCCTGCCCGGCCTGGATCTCAGCAGCTCTGCCCCACCTGGATCTCAGACTTCTGGTCTTCAGAGCTGAGGGAGGATAAATTTCTGTTATCTTAAGCCACCCAATTTGTGGTCACCTGCTACTCTAGCCCCTGTGAAACTAATACATAAAGGAGTTGAGTTTTATTTTCCCATCAAAAGTCTTCTTCCAGGACAACTAGGCAGTCCTCCCAAATAGTTCTAACTTTCTCCCTTTCATTGGGATTATAACTCAGTTCATTTCTTTAATCCTTCTATCTCTATGTTCATTTTATTTGTTTCCTTTTCAACCCTCTGTTTTAAAACAGTGAGCTTTTTTATAGAGATTATTTCAAACATCAGTGCCTCCCTTGGCACACTGAGACTGAAGAACCCTTTTGCCTTGGGTCTGGAAAGCCAGAAGAACACATTTGGTGTTGGCTGGCTGGTGGCAGCTCTTGGGTGTGGCAGGGTATGCAGTAGGTGAACGGTGGTAGTAATGTCTGTATCTGGACTCTCACACTGGTGGTATGGGTGGATACTGGATGCTTACTTATTTAGGGTTTAGGGTTAGGGTTAGGATTAGGGCCAACCAACACACAACCACTGAAACGAAATGATACCTTTGGCTTTGGTGCCAGTTCCTCCTAAACAGTTGTTGATTGTAGTAATGCATGATTCCACGGGACTTTAACAGATCAACCGACCATAGGTGGAAGTCTTGAGATGGGCATGTCTTAGGTACAACCCTGTGTGGGGAAGATGGCGGTCTCTGCAAGCTGGCTTCTGGGGAGGAGGGAATCCAGCTGGAAAGCAAATCCACGCATGTGCCGAGTGTCTCAGGAGAGATTTCTCAGGACAAGTGTAGCCACGAAGGCTAACATTTTCCCACCAGACTCTCATGCTAAGCATAAACAAAACTGGTAGTTTGGAGAAAGCTCTACTTATTATCAAGCACAGGAATGGGAGAGAAGAAGTATAGGGATGATAATAGAGTGTGGTTATTTTGGCCTCTGTTGAGTTCATAAATAAAATAGCCTCTGGGTGGAGGCAAGTTTCCTTCATTCTAATGGTAGTTGCCAAAGAGAAATAACAGGAAAGAGCCATTAAAAAAAATCATGTAACAAAGTCAGAGATCCACTTGAATAACAGGTGTTTATGAAGGTCCTGTTCCCAGGACCCCACTCTTTTTATAAAATATGCTCCTTGGGAAAGCAAGCTGGCATTAAGGGTGTTCTGATGAGCCAGCATCACCTCGTCATCCCAGGGGTCCTGTGGGGCGATGCCAGGGTCTATATGCTCAGAGCTCAACCATCCCATAGACATGGAACCACTGCATTTTAACATGACAAAGCACCTCTATGATATTCCAGGTTGGTGACCAATGAGAAGGATAAAGTCAAACAAATGTAAGTCATTGCTCAGCCCCATGGGATGTACCTTGGACTCAGGGTCAAATATTGTTGCTACACCAAGTTTGTAGAAGATGATTTTTATTAGTTGGGATTTAATTAATGCCATAATTGTGTGAATGGAAATTATGTATATCTAATTTTATAAATTTATAACGGGTAGGTAGATACATAGATGGATAGATATAGATAGATGCATACACACATGGATAGATGAGTGGATGTGTACATGTTAGATACATAGCCACATAGATATACATAGATAGACAGATGGATAGGTACATGCAAAGATAAATCCACACATAGATGGGTAGATAGATATTGACAGATAATTGGATAGATAGTTGTATACATAGATAGATATGATGGATAGATGGGTGGATAGATAGATACATAGATAGATACATAGACAGATATAATGGATGTATGGATGGATGGAGAGATAGAGGGATGAATGGATGGATAGATAGATGGATAGATAGATAGATAGATAGATAGATAGATGATAGATACATAGATAGATACATAGAGAGATATGATGGATGGATGGATGGATGGAGGGATGGATGGATAGATAGATACATAGATATGTGTGATGGATGGACAGATAGAGGAATGAGTGGATGGATAGATAGATATGATGGATAGATACATAGATATGATGGATGGATGGATGGATGGATGGACAGATATATAGAGGGATGAATGGATGGATAGATAGATAAATATGATGGATAGATAGATGATAGAAAGATAGAGGATAGATGATAGATACATAGATACAAAGACAGATATGATGGATGGATGGATGGATGGATAGATAGATACATAGATACATATGATAGATGGGCAGATAGAGGGATGAGTGGATGGGTAGATAGATAAATATGATAGATGATATATAGATGATAGATAGATAGATATATACATACATAGATACATATGGTGGATGGATGGACAGATAGATGGATGAGTGGATGGATAGATAGATATGATGGATGGATACATAGATAGATGTGATGGATGGATAGATGGATGGATGATGGATAGATAGATGATAGATAGGTAGACAGATACATAGAAACATAGATACATAGAAGAATGGACAGATAGATAGCTAGATTGATAGATAGAATGTCGTAGAATGTACCTATGTGAAAATACAGTTAAGAAAAAAATAAAAAAAAAGGAGGCTTTCCACTCTATAACCCCAAGGCAAGAGAAGTCATGCTAATGAAAAAACAAACAATGGCAAAAACAAAATTTGTATCCAGAATCGCCCTTCCAGCAAAAGAGAATGTGGTACAGGCAGAATATTAAACACTTGCAGTTGCATTTGCATAAGCAATGAAACAGGTGATTATTACAAGGAGAAGAGAGTCAACGTCGAACGTTTTAATCAATTATTGATGGGCGCAGAACTCTGCCACATTTTGGAGGGTTGAATGTAATAGTGATTTCTCGGTTTTTACGTTTATTTTATATTTTACGGTCGACTCTTCCCCTTTCTATGAAATGGAATGCAACTCGTGAGGTTCCCTTACCGAAATGGACTCTCAGACCTTCCATTGCAACGGAAGGAGGAAGGCTACATGGAGGACACGCTTATTGCCTGGGTCAAGACCACGAAGGGGCTATAGTCTGGTGATGCTCCCTCCATTCGGGAGCTGGCCATCCCACTCTCCTTGGCCATCCAGAAGGACTCAATATGGCCTGGGGTCCCGGAGGTCTTGCTGGGCAACCCACGACGAGGAGCATACCCTAGGTGGCAAGGGAAAGGCACTGGGTCTCTGCAGAGAAGTGAGTCCTAGAGCAGGAAGAGCTCTCTCTGTGTTTGCAGACTGCTGCCTTGGAGAGGTTGTGGGAAGACAACGGGAACAGGCTACTCCCTACTGCACAGCGGGTCACGGAAAGCCCTCGCGACAAAGAACCAAACCATCCCTGGGGTTTGAAAAGATGTTTGCCTGGTGCTTTCCCTTCCCAGAACAGCCACACTCGGCATTTACATTGAAAGGACTTAGTCATGCCCCTAATTAATTCTGTGAACAATGGCAGTGACCTGAGTGCCCTCTGCGCCCTTGGACGACGCTCCCTGTGAGACAATTGCCCTGTGCTTATCACAGGGACAATGGGACCACGTATTTACCGAGTGCTACTGAACAGAGGCAAGCAGGGAAAGCCACAACATGGCAGGTGGTTGAGGTGAGGCCAGTGGGAGGGGAGAGAAAACAGTGTTCCCCATCCTCCCCGTTCCCTCCTGACAACCACATTAGTTTTCTGGATTTCTGGGTCTCTGTTCATCGGTTCTGTTTCTTGCAGTCCACATACATGTGAAATCATAGGGCACTTGTCTTCTTCTGTCTGACCTATTTCAAGAAGCAAAACACCCAGTGATTTCCTCAAACAATGAAACATAGAAAGGCCACATGATCTAGAAATTCCACATCCAGGTCCACCCCCAGTGAAAACCTGCATGCAGAAGAAGACACAGCCCTCTGCCTTTTGCAGTGTAACTTACAATGGCCAAGAGATGGAAGCAACCCAAGTGTCCATCGGTGGATGAAAGGATGCAGAAGATGTGGAGTGTGTCTACACGAGAGAGAAGTATTTGTTCTTCTCCATGGCATCATCCCTCCTGCGAACTTGGGGAGTTAGCACCGAGTTATCAGGATCTAACACCGGGGAGTTAGGACAGGAGCTAAACATCCCTACCCGGTGGCCTTCCAGGGAGGACGGTCATGATGGATGAATGGACAAAGATCATGTGATGGGACATTCTTCAGTCCTGCCTCTTGGGACAACGTGGATGGACCTTGAGGGCATCAAGGGAGATACATGAGTCGAATCCACCAGAAGTGAAAGTCCTAGACGCTGAGAGCAGAATGGTAGTGGCCAGAGACTAGGTTGTGGGGACGTGGGGAGACGCAGGTCAGAGGCACATGTGCTCAGTGATTTGAAGACAAAGTCCTTGGAACCTAATGCACAGCAAGGTTGTTATTACTATTTTTTGAGATCTTATTTATTTATTTGACAGAGAGAACACAAGCAGGCAGAGAGGCAGGCAGAGAGAGAGGAGGAAGCAGGCTCCCCGCTGAACAAAGAGACAGATGTGGGACTTGGTCCCAGGACCCTGAGATCATGACCTGAGCTGAAGGCAGAGGCTTAACCCAGTGAGCCCCACAGGTGTCTCCAGCAACGTGATTATAGTTGATGACAGCGTGTGGTATACTGGGCATTTGCTGAGAGTGTAGACCTCAAGCGTACGCTCACGCACACAGCTAGGTGTGGGGTGACGGGTAGATTCATTCTGGATCCCAGGGGTCATTTCATGGAGTCTAGGTGTTTCAACTCATCACGTTGCACAGGTTACAAATAGATACAATTTAACGGGTCCATGGTACATCAGTAACGCTGGCAGAGAAGAAACATTTCTTCTCTAAGAAATTGAATGATCCATTAACGGTCATTCTATAATCAATACTTAAATAGGAAAAAAGAAAAGAAGGGGGTTGTTTGGATCTGTGTTTTTTCTCTAAGAAATTAAAGATCCATTAAAGGTCATTCTATAATCAATACCTAAATAGGAAAAAAAAGAAAAGAAGGGGGTTGTTTGAATCTGTATTTTTTCTCTAGTAAATTCAATGATCCATTAAAGGTCATTCTATAATCAATACTTAAATAGGAAAAAAGGCAAGGAGGGGGTTGGTTGGATATGTTTCTTTTCTAAAAAATTAAAGATCCATTAAAGATCATTCTGTAGTCAATACTTTGATACGAAAAAAGAAGAAAACAGGTGGGTTGGTTGGCTGCCTTCCCCTACAAGCTGTGGCTCTCGCTTCCGGGAGTAGATTTTACCTGCGGCTGTCACAGACCATCTGCTTCTCCATCCCCACATCTCCCACTCCGGGGGAAGGTGGCTTTTAAAGAAGGGACAGGGGGTTCCAACGGTCCCCTCGGCTCCGGGCACACAGGCCACATCAGGGCTCCTCGGCACTCTCAGGGCTTTTTCTTGGGAGACGCTGCTGGGATGGAAACCAGAGACGTTCAGAAAGAAGGTGACGCAGTCCACTGTGTAGGATTTTCGGAGGCCTCCGTGCACAGATGGGACGGGGCATGAGGGGACAGAGATGTTGGCTATGGGGACTGTCTGAGCAGCCCAGCTGAGGTGTGCAGGGAGGTCAACGTGCGAACGGTGAGTATAGGACAACACACGCCATGTTCCTGAAAGGCCCTTCTCCTCCGGGAAACCATGGGATGGACCAACCCTCATTTTTGTTTCTTAATTTCTTATTTTATGGCAATTTTTCCGTAACATACATGTCACCATGTTGAAGATACAATTCTGTACAAATCGGGATACATTCCCCTTGTCCTGCAACAGAGGGGAACCGGTCTCTGGTTTCCGTCGGTCTTATATAACATCCCAAAAGGAGACCCCACACCTACTAAGCCAAGGCTCCCTTTCATTAGGAAAAGGACTGTCGTCACCATTTTGAACGCCGATTCGCAATCATATTGGGGAAAAATGAGAAGACTCTGGGATTTCTTGACCTGAAATAACGTGCTTGTAGCGTTCTGTGTTCCCGGTCAAGTTAATACCTTGTTCCGGGTCTTGGTAGCACGCCGAGCCCACTAGATGGCACCAAATACTCACCTTTTCCCCATTTAAGTCAGAAACTGGTTATTTTGGGCCCAACGCTAGTGTCTCCTTCCCAGGCAGCTCTGGCAGGTGGAAAAATGGGAACGGCAATGATTTGTAGAGAAAGGCGGCACCTGGCTCACGCAACCCGTCGAAGGAAGAGGGATCATCTGATCGTGGGTCCCGCAGCTGGGCTGCGAACGGGAGACTCCTGTCCCTGTCTTATGCAGGTGACATCAGCCAAGGGGTTGAGGGACCGTGGTGTGGGCCACCTGCTGGGGACAGCTCCCCAGAGAGGGGAGATAGAGGGGGCAGGTGTCTGCAAAGGAGCTAACAAGAATGCCCCGGCACAGAGTGGGTAAGGAGAGAGCCGTTGTCTCAACCGTTTTTGTAAAGCTTACGGTTTCCTGTGGCTGGGTGACCCGGTGACCCGTTTGGGCCACCATGCATGGAAGGAGGATGACGCCAGCACACCAGTCTTTTCTTCCCTCAGCGTTTCTCTTGGTTCAGTATGTAGGAGCAGGCGTTCTGGGTCCTATGCTGCACTGGTTTGCAAAGGGACCTGGGGACTTTCCACATCCCACCCAGGGTTAGGGTTAGGGCTAGGGTTATTATTATTATTATTTGTTATTAGTATTTTTAAAGATTTTATTTATTTGACAGACAGAGATCACAAGTAGGCAGAGAGGCAGGCAGAGAGAGGTGGAAGCATGGTCCCTGCTGAGCAGAGAGCGTGATGCGGGGCTCGATCCCAAGACCCTGGGATCATGACCTGAGCCGAAGGCAGAGGCTTTAACCCACGGAGCCGCCCAGGCGCCCCTAAAACCTCAGCCTTTTAAAAGCTGATTCATTCCGGGGTGCTGAGGTGGCATTCACTTGCATTTGACTCTCGTTACTCAGGACTTGGAATATCGTTGTGCATCCTGTCCGCCCCGTATATGTGAAAAATTAATATAAACTATAGCTAAGATATAAATATGTGTATTAAATATATAAATTCATATTTATTAAAAATATAAACACATACCTATGGAAATGTGCACATACATATTTATTAAAACGCGTAAACACACATTTATTGAAACACACAAGTGCACCTTTATTAAAATATGGAAATATGTACTCATTAAAATATGTAAATATATTTATTCAAATGTATAAACATATATTTATTAAATATACAAACATATCTTTACCGAGTACAGAAATATATATTTATCAAAATGTATAAATACATTTATCATTTATTCATAATTCAAATAATAAATATACATGCATAAATATGTAAATATAAATATATATTTATATATTATACAAATACATAATATATTAAATCATGTTAAATAATATATTATTAAATATTATATAAATATTATATGATATATGTAAATATATAATATAATAACATACACTAATCTATTAAACACACAATATTATGTATATCATAATATATCATATATACCATAAAATACAATAATATATTCATCAATTTATCAATTTATCGATATACAATAGATTTATCAATTATAACATATTATACTTGAAATTGTATTTCAATAATTGAATATTAGTATTCAATTATAAATTGAATCATAAATTATATCTATATATTATATGTACAATTATGAAATAATATTGAAAATATTAATTCAATCCAGTAATTGAAATGTCAATTATAATATATTAATATATAATAATATAAAATATAATGTGATTATATAATATATAATAATATGATATAATTATATGTTAAATATAATATAATTGAAATATAATAAACAATAATATGTTAATATATTAATATTATATATTATATAAATATATAATTATATAAATATATATTAATATATTAATATATTATAATTGACATTTCAATTACTGGATTGAATATAATAATTTCCAACATAATTATTGAATTTATATAATAATATACATAATATATAAAATTATATATAATATATAATTATAATATATCATAATTGAAAAATCTATTGTATAAATAAATAATTTGTTACTATATAAATCATTAGGTAAATAATAATGAAATGTTAAGTATGTACTTTATATATTATATAATAAATATATATTTTCTACATAGTATACATATTTCGTGAAATGTTCACTCAAATATTTACCTATAGCTTATTGGGTTTTCTGTCCTTTATGATTAAGCTCTTTAGACATTCTGAATAGACAATATATATATGAATATAAATATTTTATGTCCTACATTTGGCTTATCATCCCACTTTCTTCATGGTGACATCCCCAGAAATGTTTTGATTTCTATAAAGTCCATTTTGTCCATTTTTTCCTAGTATGATTCATGACTTTGGTGTTCTGGGATGTCTGTGTCTGTACCCAGCTCCACCAGATTCCCTGGTGGGTTTTGTCCCAGAAGGCTGGTAAGTTGTAGGGTTTCCGTTTAGGGCAATGGGCTGTGGTACGTGTGGAAGTAAGCAAAGCCCCCCCCATGTGAGCAAGCCAAGTCCGTTTCTTCAGAGGCTGGTGTGGCAGGCAAGTCGATCACCATCACCAGTGTCTGGTGGACACTAGTGGTCAGGAGGGAGCATGGGTTTCATTCGTGGGGGCAAAAAGGAAGTAATCAGGGGTGCCCTGAGCAGAGGCTGTGGGTTTGGGGAGGATGTAGGTGCCCTACAAGTAGGGCAACCCATGGGATGGCTTAAGGGACCACATCTGACTTTGTCTGGTTAGTCTTATAAAAGATGTTGGGTCAAGACGTAGGGAAGCCATTAGTTATGGATCAAATTCCAGCTATTGGGGGCTGGTTGTTCCAGATGGGATTGTTTAGGTCCTCGGATTGTCATGGGGACAGACATCTGGCTTCTTGGTCATCTGATGTGCAGACATTAGGCTGGCTTTGCTGGCAGGTCCCTGAAGATGAGGGCTGCTCAGCCAAAGTTCTGTTCCTAAGGATGCTCTGCCTGTTGTCCCTTTGTATACTGAGTCTCCCACCAAATGTTTGTTGTTCCAGTTTGTGGGATGTTGTGACACAGCAAACACACGCACATAGAAGAGTTTAGGGGCTCTTCTTGGTCAAGCAAGAGAACGTGTGTGATGATGGCCATGACCCCATGGCAGAAGCCAAGGATCCCAGCCTTTAGGCTGGGGAAACTGTGTCCACCCTCCTGAGGAAAAAACTCTTGTTTCTGCCTGGCTGGCTTGACATGAGCAACAGTCCACCAACAGCTTCCCCAAACCTCCCTCCTCTGCTGTTGTCCTCTCAAGACACAACTCTCCTTGGAGACACAACTGTGCTTGGGATCTTGAGATAACTCCCCATTTTCAGAAAGCAGCCAGCTTCCCTGCCACCATCCCAAAGCCCCTTGGTAACTGGGTGAACTGGTTAAGTGTTTTCTCAAAAGCTTGACCAACCCAGTGAAAAATAGAATTCCTGACACTCTGCATCAACGTCCTGAGATGGTCTGTTCTATCTGCTGATAAAACCAAAAAAACCTCTACGGGAACTTTTGTTACTATGGAGAACGAGATTCGAGGCATAAAAGGGTGATGTTGATACCTCCTATCTTCTTCTTTGTGGTCCCTAATACCATCAATCAGCAAATGTACTGTGGACAATTATTTTTGGATCTCCTCAGGGTGCTGTAAACTTTGATGGAAAACCACCTGAAATATGGCCCTTCCCCCCAAATGAAGTCATTTTGGGAAGGATGGAGATTTACTTCTGTGGGGAATGTTCTTATTAATGCATAAAATACATGGAGGGTCACAGGAAAGTGAGCTCTGGGCCCACATGAGAGATGGTGCTTGGGCTCGGAAGATGTCTCTGGAAGGAGGGACGTTCCAAGCATGTGGATCTGTTGCACCACTTGTGAGTGTGTGACTAGGTCCAAGGAGGTGACTTTGGAGAACTCCAGCTGCTGGCACGTATGTGTGGGGGAATTTAAGATACTGAAGTGTATTCTGGGACACGGAACGTTGACCACGTGCATGTCAAGACAGGCACTCAGCAAAACTGGTCATCCCCACTGACCTCCATGCCCAGCACGCGGGTCTCAACGTGAAGATTCACACCACAGGCATTTCTGTTCTCCGCGTATCCAGCTCATCCTAGCAGATGGAAAGTGCAGACATCACCATGTTCTCTTCACTCCGTCTTTCAAAAGAAACACGTTGGAGAATCAGAGGTTATTTTGTTTATTAGGATTTTGGCAAGGGGGATGCAAGAAATATTCATACCCCTCTCTGTGTTCATTACCCAGAAGTATTTATTTGAATTATTTTGGAAAAATGATCGTTGTGTGTGTGTGTGTGTTTTCTTCATCTTGCACAAATATGTTGCGATGAGGTCTTAGCTAGGTGATATCATCTTTTCTGGCTTCCTAGAACTCCCTAAGCTGAAAGATGGGGTTTTATTTTTACCTCGTTGCAAAACACTCAGGTCCCAAGAAAAGAAGCTTTTTCGGGGGGAATTTGCAAACTCATTGTAAAGATGAAGTTATATATAAATGAGTCACATATAAATGAGTGAGATATATATACATATATATACATATATATATGTATATATATATCCCAGATATAAGATAAAAGATACAAGAATTACATAAAGTGTCTGCAGAGGAAATGCCATAAGAAATCAACAACAGGAAAAAAAAAATTAAGACTATAGAATATCAAAACAGTCCCTAAGTGCAAAAAGAAAAAACAAACAAACAAACCCCATAGATCTTTGATCAATGGTTAAATTTTGATTGTATAGACCATATACGTGGCTTTCCTTCACGGTGTGCTAATTCACATGGCCAGATTTATGCACCATCTAGGTAAGGGAGAAGGAAAATCAGGCACTCTCATGTCATCTCCAACAATATCGGGATATTTGACCAAAAGGAAGAAGCCATTTGGGGTGTCGTGGTGTGGAATCTTAGGTCACCCATTTTTCTCTGAATTTAGAGAGCATTCAGAGGCATTTAGAGAGGGGCATAAATACAAATCCTTAATATTTTCTCATTGTCTTACTTCTTTGATGACGGCTTGTCACAATCCCACTATACTCACCATTAAAAAAGGGGGGGGAAATCACTTACTAGTGAGGGGTCCTCTTTTTTTTAAAGATCTGTTTCCCCTCATCGTAGGACCTGATGTCAGAAAATTCACTATGACTTCGTCTTTAGATTTTTACTGATCTTCTGTATATTTTTCCCAGGCATGGGTCATTATATGGCAATAATTAGACTGATAGAAATCCTACTATGGAGTTCCACGAGCAAGTTACTTGTTCACTGCAGGTCCTTCTCTGGCGTGAGACGAAGACAAACACCATCATTTAAGCCACCAGAGAAAGTATTTTGAAATCTCGAGAGCCCACGCGAAATGATTTATTATTTAAGGGAGAAAGTCCAACATTACGAATCATCCTTCATGAGATGTAAAGTTGGTTGTCCGTGAAAATCGTAAAAACCCTCACACATTTCCAGAGTTCATTTTGTCCCCCTTCTTTACGAGGCAGCAAAAGAGCCGTGCTCTCAAATGTTCGCAAATCCCATCTCCATTTCTGAGCGGAGTGGAGAGGGTTTCTGTCATTCTCCCAGCAAGGCAGATCTTGTTCCCCCAGGTTCTAAACACTGAAAAAGGTAGAAAGATAGGATTGATTGTAAATGATGGATGACTTTATGCCTGGAAGTTACAAGAAGACCCAGTCCCCAGAGTGCTGACTTTGCAATCACATCCATCCACGGAGAAAGACAATGGCCATGGGCTCCTTTTCCTGGTTCTTAAACATTTCCCTTTGAGAAATGACCCATCAACGTGAGAAGAAAAATTGGAGACCCTTTCTTTTCCTGAAATGAGAATGTCACGATGTCGATGATGAATACGTTTATGGAAAGACACCAAAGGAGGGTGACCCGAGAAGTCTTACAAGTAGACGGAGGACACCCTTGCAGAAGGAGGACAGGCAAGGTTGTGATGGTTGCACACAGCTGCTGGATTCGTGTGTCCAGAAAGTAGTAGAAAAGAGCTGATCTATGACCATGTCTCAGGAAACTGAATTCATGAATTTAAACCAGACCCAACCCTCTAGGGCTTAAGTTCCGACTCAAAACACGGAGATGACATCAGTAACACACATCACCAGGCTCTTGAAAGGCGTCTACGTTGAAGATGCAAAAGGCACATTTTGCCTAGCAAATCTCGTCAACGGGAGAGAAAATCAGGTGGTTATGGAGATGGGGAATATATACTATGTTCTGAGAATACATTTCTGAACATTTGAAATCAATGCAAATGTTAAAAAAAATGCATTAGTGAGAACCTCCATTTTTCAAACCCGTGTTGTCTTCCTTGGGGGGATCTTTCATATTCTTTGATGTCTACTGGCCAAGTCCATTGTAATGATTAGATCATTGTGAATAATTTGGGGCACTAGGAATCCTTTTTCTGATCTTCCTTGAGACAGGGTTGTCCCACATGTCGCTAGCTTGGGAGACGATCCAAAGGAAAATTTCCCAGGATGGTTCCTAGAGAAGGCAGATTGCTTTCACATCGCCATAATGCCAAAAAAATCTAAGTGGAACCATCCAAAGTTGAGAGTTCTTGCATCTGAAGAACAACGTTTGCCTTAGCTTGTTTGGATGAACCCATTTCCAACATTAAGTGAAGAAGTCTGTAAATTTCTCTTCCAAAGAGTCCTTCATGTCAGAGGTCAGCCTCTTTGGAGATGGAAGGGGAACATTGTCAACCATGGCCTTCCTTGTTTGAAAACTTTTGTCCTTTACCTGGGCATGTGAGTTTGAAAACTACTAACCACAGTGTTGGAGACTACAAAGGCAGGATCCTTGGGGTTGCTGTGTTGTGGTCCAGGTTGGACCAGAGCTACTCAGAACATGCCCCCTGGCCAGTATCACCAGCGGGGGCCACAGATCCTAATAGAAATGCAAATTCTTTTTTTTTTTTTAAGATTTTATTTATTTATTTGACAGAGAGAGACACAGTGAGAGAGGGAACACAAACAGGGACAGAGGGAGAAGGAGAAGCAGGCTTCCCGTGGAGCAAGGAGCCCAATGAAGGGCTTGATCCCAGGACCCTGGCACTATGACCTGAGCCGAAGGTAGACGCCCAATGACTGAGCCACCCAGGTGGGCCAGAAATGCAAATTCTTGACTCTTTTAACCTATGAAGGTCATTTCATTTCTCTGGGGGTTTCGATTCCCCAAATATCCTGCTGCTTTCATAATCTATTCAAGGGTCTAGGCATGGCATCCAAAAAAAATGGGAGGGAAGAACTCAACATGAATGGTCTTGCCATGCATTGACTCTGGGGAAATGAGTACCTACTCCAAGGGACCAATGGACCATTGTGTGTCTTTTTTTTTTTTTTTTTTTGGTCTGTGGATTTGGACAACAGAGCTGTGCCACAAGTGGTTTTCTTTGATGAATGGGTTTGGGGGATGGCGTTAGCTAAGACTTCCTTCTCTGCTGGCTTTTGTATCTGCCGTTGCTTGTTTGATGGTTCCAATAGGTGACCATCAGCGGGGACTTTGGTCCTAGGTAAGCAGGTGTAGATAACTTTCCTGACTCAAGAGACTGAGGTTCAAACATTAGCTGCTGCTATGACCCCACAGAAATGCTTCATGAATGAAAAGAATAGGAATTGGCAAATATATTCTAACACAACTGTTATTAAGATAGACTCCAGGCTTCATGTGTTAAATTATTATTCTTTTTGTACCCACCTTCATTGAAAGTTCATGGAAAAACTTGATCTTACCTAGTTTAATGATGTGGATATAAATTCTACTTGGAAGACAGTGTCATAAATTTTATTGCAATCCCAAATTGTCATTCGTCCTGGCACTCTTTGGCAAAAGTAAAAAAAATGAAATTAATAAATATTCCAAAACTTCTTTCTATTTTATTAGACAGTAATTGCTTTACTAAGTAATTATTAGACATTTATGACAATTAAGTAGTGTAAAGCATTAAGTTTTTGTTAAGTACTCCATGTTCAAAATATCTTTAAACAGAAAGATTAACGTCACCTACTGTGTCACCACGGATTTAAGTTTGTCCTGTTTTAGTTAATTTTGTACATGTACATGCTTTTAGAAAAGCTGATATTCTGGACATTTCCCGAAGCCACAAGTTATCAGGAAGGATGGTTTCCGTTTCGTTAAGCTCACATTTATATTTCCCTGCCAAACCCACAGAAACCCTTGAGATGGCCAAGTGGACATTGATTTGGAGGGCTGTTGATGACAACAATGCTTTATGGTCTTTATTTTCTCAGTCACTGTGGTTTTATAATGCTGATAAAACCAACCCAACAGAGAAAAATAAAATTCTGTGAACGAGCCTATTTCCCCCGCGCAGAAATGGGTTCCGCCGTCCAGCACAAAAGAGGAGGAAAAGAAGCAAATAAATAAAATGTTTTGATGTCAAATTAGCATTAAATGTTCCTCGGTAAATTTGAACCTAGAAATACATGGCAACAGGAAATCAGTAATGTGTTTCTCAGTAATATACCACTCCTGACACCAATGGCTAAAACTTATAGCTATTTATTTATTTGAAAGAGACCATGAGCAGGGGGGAGGGCTAGACAGAGCAGCAGCTCCCCGCTGAGGAAGGAGCTTGATGCAGGACTGGATCCCAGGACCCTGAGATCATGACCTGAGCTGATGGCAGATGCTTAACCCACTGAGCCACCCAGGCGTCCTAAAACCAACAACTCATGAGTCTCTAGCTTTGCAACAGGGGCTGGTTTTGGGTGAAGGTTCTCCTGGTGTTGCATGGACAACCTCATGGTGTACAATGTCAGCTCAGATGCAAGGCACATGTAAAGGCAGGCTCCCTGTCCATGGGGGAGGGGACGAGTCCCACTGCAAAGGCTTTGGACAGGGAAGGGCATGGCTGGTGGTCCGTCTGCAACAAAGCCCACTTAGGTACCTGTGCTGCTGTTGTCGGGATATCTTCAGTTGTATCATGTTTCAGCACAAAAGGACACACAAATATTCATGTTGCCATCTCATTGGGCAAGACCCATATAGGGAGACTTTGAGGCTTCCATACGGGTTCCCCTGACAGGAAAAACCAAACGGTAGCCAATCAGCTTGCAAGCCAACAAAGAGAAACAGTGCAGCATTTTCATGGAACTTCCCAAGGATGTGTTACAAAAAATATTTAGATCCAGGAAGAGGTGGTAAGCATTGTCAGATGGGGGTCATTTAATTCAAGGTTATATAGCTCAGTCACGGAGGTATTATTTGATTTTGCCTCTGTAACAATGCATTCTCATGTGTTTTTTTCAAATTGAAATATAGCTGATATATGATGTTATATTACTTCCCATTCTCACATGTTTAAGGGAAAGAGTAAAATAAAAGAGAATGAAACAGAAAGAGAAAGAGAGAGGAAGGGAGGGAGGAAGGGAGAGATAAAGAGAAAAAGAAAGAAAGAAAGAAAGAAAGAAAGAAAGAAAGAAAGAAAGAAAGAAAGAGTAAGGTAGGGAAGAAGGGAGGAAGGAAGGAAGGAAGGAAATAAGAAAGAAAGAAAGAAAGAAAGAAAGAAAGAAAGAAAGACAAAGGAAGAGGAAGGAAGGAAAGAAAGAATTTAATAAAGAAAGGAAGAAAGAAAGAAAAAAATGAAGAAGGAAGAAAGAAGGAAGGAAAGGAGGAAGGAAGGAAGGAAGGAAGGAAGGAAGGAAGGAAGGAAAAGGAAAGAAAGAATATAACAGAGAAAATAAAGAAAAAGATATGGAGGGAAGGAGGAAGGGAAAGAAACAAAGGATGGAAGGAAGGAAGGAAGGAAGGAAGGAAGGAAAAGGAAGGAGAAGGAAGGAAAGAAATGATGTAATAAAGGAAGGAAGGGAGAGGGGGAGGGAGGAAGGAAAATGTTCCTATCAGGAAAGGGGGAATATAAGAATAGATTTAACTTAATCCAAGAAGAGGAAAAAAACAAAAGGAGGAAAAAGGAGAAAAGGAGTGTTAAATGGAATATGCAAAATAAGTCAGAGAAAATCAGCCCACATATACCAGACATAATAATAAATGTAAATCGTTAACCTCTAAAGACACATATTTTTCTACAAGTGAACAAAGAATAAAATAAAAATCCAAGGAGGTTTCACTGAAGCATAAAAACACAAAAGTTTGAAAGTAAGTATAAGGAAAAAAAAGAGAACGAAAGGAGCAAAAGTACAGCTGGGATATGACAGTATATTAGGAAAAAAAGATGTTGAGGCAGAACTGATTATGGTGGACCCCAAGATTTGTTACATAAAGAAAAATGGAACCATCTATCAGGAAAATGCAACAGTGTTTAAGGGATCAGAATCTAACAAGCGTAGCTGCAAAGCAGAATGCAAACATTGTTGCAATGACACAGAGAAATGGAAACATTGCAAGAACAAAGAGAAAATGTAACGCTTTTTCTTGAAATGCATCAAACATTGGAAACCAGAAGAAGGCTGGACAACAGTGAGTCCAACTTACAGAGAATTCAGGCTCATTTCAAGAGTCGTTGTGGGTGCTATAAGGTCTGAACAATTAAAATTAGGAAGCTGATCAAACGGTATGATCAAGAACCTTTATTTCAATGCAGACAGGGTTCCCATTTTCCAATCATTTTGACCCATTCCTATTAAATGAGCACATACTAGATTGAGTAGGAATTTTTCTTCTACAGATGATAAATGCTGTTATCGAAATCATATTCTCTAACTGAAATGAGACAGTGAAATAACTTAGAAGAAGATTATCATTTCCCCCACCTGCACATCTGGAAAGCAAAAACATAATTCTACATCATTCATTAGTCAAAGATGTAACACTATAAAATACATCACAAAATGTTTACTGTCACGACCCATGAAAGTTCCAGGTACCCAAACAGGCACCGTGATATTAGGAGGGCATGTGTGACCTGAAATGCATATTCTAGAAAATAAAATGTGCCAAGTTCATGCATTCAATATCCAGCTGAAGATATTTTTATTTTATTTTTTTGACTTAACTTTTTTGACTCTTCTTTTTTTAAGATTTTATTTATTTGAAAGCCCGAGAGAGAGATAGAGAGAGAGACCACAGTCTTCAAAGATTAAACAAGAGAGGTGGCACCAGCAAACCATGCTATGAATGAACAGGGAGTCAAAAATACAGATAAGAGATTAAATAAACATCTTAATACAATAGTAGGGGGAGGGAAAAAAACCCCGATGCCCATAGATTAAGGAAGCAGAGGTCTAGGTATTGCATTAGGACAACATGGAACTGAAATTCTGATTACGGGTCCTCACCCCGGGCAATGGATATATTTCATTACTCCATGTAAAACAAAACAAAACACAAACAAACAAAAATAAATAGTATCTTAAGCATCTTAATTAGGAAGGAGCCTGTCAGAGAGTTGAATTAGCAGCCTACATATACTTTTGAGTCAGAAATGTGAAAAATGACTCGAAAGAGATCTTGCTAATTCCTTGACTGGGTATTCTGTTTTTCAGGGTACGTTGGTATCATGGCGGTCCCTGGGCAGATCGAAGAATGACGTTTTACTTTGTAAGGATATCGAGGTCAAACTCTTTTTGGAGAACATTTAAGATACCCCTTTGTTTAATCTCTGAAACTTTTAAGGGGGGAGTGGAGGGTCTTTGTTTGCCTTTTCTCTGGGGGTTTGGCACCATTTCACGTGCTCCCAGTACGGAAAATGGGATGTCCTAATTTGACCAAGATGGCACTATCTTCCATTGTTCTATTACTTCATGTGCTATAAAGCGTGTGCCCATGTTATACCTACTTGCTGATGTGCAATCTGTCCATATAAGCACCTTCAATGTTTTTGGTCATCCTATCAATATTATAATTTTTTTTTTAATTAAAAAAATTATTTTACCCATGAAGACACTGGGCATAGATGAGGATGAAGCTCTCTTGGTTTCATTTCGGCTGTTATAACAAAAATATAACAGGTTGAGCGGCATATAAGTAGCAGACGTTGATGTCTCCAAGTTTGGGAGGTGGGAAATCCTAGATCCCGGTGCTGGCAGAGTTGGGGTCTGTAGAACCCTCTTTGGGGTTCACAGACCGATGTCTTCTCACCATGTCCTCATGTGATGGGAGACACAAAGGAGCGTGTGGGGGTCTCTTGGATAGGGGTATGGTCCCACTGATGGGGGCTCCAGCCCATGACCTGACCACCTCCCAAACTCCCCACCTCCCAACACCATTGATGTGGGGATCAGGTTTTCAACATATGGATTTTAAGGGGGACACAAACATTCATTCTATGACAGTGAGCAGCTTGGACAACTGGATTAACAGACCTGGTGCTGGTACGGAACCCATGAAAGGGTTGAACACATGTGTCATGTACAGAAGATATGATCTCCAAGTATTGACGGGAGAGTCAGCGTGACAGGCACATCTGCAGATTAAGCAAGCTGAATATAGGAATGCTTCTTAGTGGAGTTTAAGTGACCAAGCTCAGTAGTGACGTTATCTGGGATCCAGTGAAATTCCTGGAGAAATCTAGATGCTAGAGTTTGGTAAATATGGCATGGATCCACTAGATCAATACTTTCAAATCCTGAAAGCTGGGGAGTGTGATCTTGTGATTGAGAATAGGGAATATATATATTTATTCCCCATCCTGCTCATCCCAGTCCTACAGCAGAACTCAAGAAGACTTGGAATTTCCTAAGGGAGAGAGTCATGAAGGAGTCCTTTGTTATGTCAATGAGATGACCTCTGGATGCCCCTAGGTCATCAAAGGATGGGGGCTGGTTGCCAGGGAAACCAACCATGCACGTGATTGGAGGATTGGAATTCTCTGGGGAGAGCAAGGCCAGAGGTTGACTTAATCCCCCAAAGGCCAATGATTTAATCAATCATGCTATATGATGAAACCTCCACTCAAGCCAGGTTGGGGTCTGGAGAACATCTGATTGGTTGATCCAGAGCACATCCAAGTACCCTGAGGTGGTGAACTGGTTTCCTGAATTGTGTGAGCCACTCTAGCAAATTTGAGAGAGCTACAAAGGGGGTCAGGGGCACCTCTGATTTACAGGGGGTTGGTCCAGAGCACAGGTGACCACTTATCAGGACTGGTGTCTTAAGTGGAGAACACGGTAAAGGACTGAGTCCCTACCCTGCAGGATTGGATGCAGTCTCCAGATAGACAATGTCAGGATGAGCTCAGGGATGGGGCTCCTGGTCATTGTCTGCTGAGAATAGAAGGATTGCTTGTTGGTGTGGAAAACAACATACACCATGCTTAGGTTACCTGGAGTGACTTTCAGGGTTGAGGGGGCAGTAGATAGAAAAATGAAACCATCTTCTCTGCATGTCACTTGTGTTCTCTCACGTTGGGTTATTCTAAGTCACACCAAAGGTCGCTAATGGAAACAAAATACCACAAAGGGGTTTCCAATCCAAATGCTATCACGATGCCAACACAGAGCGAGGAGGTGTTGACGCTGACCAAAATGCAAAATAGGGAAGGCACTGTTTTGGAAAGGGGATGCCTATGGGTGAGTGAGAGGCATTTGTGAGAAGCTGTCTGTGTGTCATGGCAGGCAAGACAGTGCTCAACCCCAAACTGGCCAGCCAGTTACTTTCTGCACTCCTGCATGGTGACCATCTACCCAAGACTAGGTATCTCCACCACTGCTGGGGTGTGTTGTATGGCTCAGAACAGGTGGGGTGGACATTCGATTTGAACCCGTTTTTGAGCTCGTGAAAATGAGCACACCAAATTCTGCTCTTGCCATGGGGTGTTTTAGATGGTTAAAAAAGACAGAGTAGACAAAGCAAGTCCTTTCTGGGTTTTCAAGACCTTCTGGATATGGGACCCCTTCTTGGTCTTCTGTCTCTTACTGTCTATCCCTATATCCTGTAGATACATACCCAGTGGTGGAATTATTAGATCGTACAGTATTTGTATGTTTCCTTTTTTTTGAGGATGCTCTGCAGTGGGCCTCCAGAGTGGCTGTACCAGTTTGCATTCCCACCAACAATGCATGTGGGCTTCCCCTTCTCCACACCGTTCCCAACATTTGATATGTCTTGTCTTTTTGATTTTAGCCATTTTGACGAGCGTGAGGTGATATCTTAGGGTGGTTTTGATTTGCATTCCCTGATGATGAATGATGATGAGCATTTTTTCATGTGTCTCTTGGCCATCTGGATGTCTTCTTTGGAGAAATGTCTCTTCCAGTCATATGCCCATGTTTTAACTGCATTGTTTCTTTTCTCTATTGAGTTGAAGGAGTTCTTTATGTATTTTAGATATTAACCCCTTGTATTTGTTTTCTATCCCCTCGTAGCAAATGATGGCCAATTCAGAAGCTTAAAATCACGCAGATTTATGATCTCATGGTTTCCCTGGGTGGTTTGGGGGTCTGGGATGTTTTAATGGGTCCTCTGGTTAGGGTCTCACAACACTGGAGTCAAGAGGCTGGCTGGGCGAGTTCTCTCTGGGGGCTCAACCAGGGAAAGTATTGCTTTCAAGCTCCCTTAGATTTTTGGCCAAATCCATTTCTTGGAACTGGAAGACTGGGTCTGTTTTTTTTGTTGTGGTGGTTGTTAGGTGATGGCTGGTGGGATCACTCAGTACCCAGAGGCTTTCCTCAGGTTCTTGCTCCATGTCTCCTTCCATAGGCAGCCCACAGCATGAGTGTTTGTTTTGTCAAGGGCAGCAGGAGAATCTTTGTTACTCTGACTCTTTCCCTCAGTGAAGGTCTGGACCCCATTAAGAAGCCCTCACCTGATTATGTCAGGCCCACCCAGGAGCATCTCCCTTGCATTAACTCCCCAAGAGCACATTAGGGACCTTAATGACATTTCCAAATTCCCTCCAGCCTTTCGCATATAATAGCATGTAATGAAGAGGACATTCACAGGACATCCATACCAACTGGCAAACATCATAGAGATTATCTTGAAAACTCTGCCTACCAAGCATGCAACTATTGATCTCAGGGGGTTATGTGTTCAAGCCCTATGTTGGATGTAGCCATGCCTTAAACAGATACCAGAAGCTCACATCCCTCCCAAATGAAAAATGCATGTGTTTCTTCTCAAGGTTCCCAGGTGTGTCTTAGAAGGATGTCCTTCTAAGGATGTCCCAAGATTGATCTTCAAATTCTTTTAAGATGTCATTTTCACCATCAATGGACCAATGCGTGTTGCTTTTCTCTTCAATTATTCCTTGTGTGTTGGTGGGATGGAGAGTAAACCATAGCTTCGTGACATTGCGTGAGATGCCGAAATACTCTTGGATGTACCGACATCTTTTACATGGCAAGTCTGTAACAATTAAGGACACACAAAAGTAATAATCCTCCCTGGAGATAGAATCAACACCAGGACTGGGAAGAAGACCCACGTGAACCAAATTCTCAAATATTTCCAAAAAGAGTAAATACTACAGTCTTAGAATATTACAAGATTCTAACAAGTTCTAATAAAATCATAGTATTTTAAGCATATCACGGAGAGGAAAAGTGATTTATGGAAGGAGGTTCTTTAGAACATCAGACACTTCATAACTGAGATAATCTAATAAGCAGATCTCCCGGACTGAAACAGCAACGTCTTGGATATTGGGAAATTCTGTAAGAGGCTTGAATTTGGAGACACGCTCGTCCAGAGTCAAGACTGGTATGATATGTGTCACCTTCCCAGAAGGAGCTCAGGCTGTCACAAGGCTGGTTACTGTTCTTCTGCCTTCTGGAAGTGGAAAAGGCTTGGGGGCAGTAGAGGGGGCTGTAACCCCATGAAAGATGGATCTCCTCAGAGTCCTGAAGGTCTGCTTTCCCATTGCAACAAAAACACAAAAAGAGAAAAAGCAAAACAGGACAGTGAGCAAAGGAGGGCGACAGTTATTCCCGGTGACTTGATGGGGGACCTTCTGTAATGCTGGACGAGGAGAAGTTGCAGTGGGTCTGCTCAGCGGAGGGCAGACCCTGTTTGTAAATCTTAAAGATGCAGGGAGTTCAAGTCAGCAGCCTGATTAATCTCCCCCTGGGGCTCTGTGGGGACCTCCCTGTTCATTCATTCACTGCAGGGGTAAAGCCAGACACATGCTCTTATGGGGCAAAAGGAGAGCAGACAGGAGATGACGGATGTGTGCAAGGGTCCACCTGGAGAGAAGGAGCTGTGAGAAACAAAAATGCATGGTGTTGCCATCGGCGAAGGCAAACGAGCCACCTGGCCGACTCGTTTGCCATCTTCCTATTGATGTTTTAATGGATTTAAATCCTCTGCACACTGTGCACCAAGTGTTTGCAGATCAGAGTCTAGAATGTGCGCACCTGTCCATCAAAATCAACCCGTTCTGTCCCCTACTCTTTGGGGAAACCCACATGGTTGGCATCAGCCCTTCATAGGAGGTAATTCTTCTAGCCAAGAGCTCCAAACTCCAAGGCCAGCTGTGTAGTCTCAGGCAATTGCATGGCTGCAGATAGACTTGTTGGTTTTGGTTCTGTTTTTTTTTCTCAATTGGTGTTTTCATTGATGATTTACGTCCTTCCATTTGATGAGACGTTCTGTTGGTATCTGACGATCCTCTTTCCCTCTCCCCAAAGTTTTATTGAGGTATAATCGATACCATGAAACCCTGCAAATATGTGATATATGAAATTTGATGAGTTTGGACATTATGTCTTCACCTGTGACACCATCGCCGCTCTTGAGATAATAAGCATATTTTTATTTCTTTTATTTGTGTTTTTTGCTTGGATCCCCCTGTTTTGGTGGTGAGGTCGGTTGGTAGGAGATGGACCCTCATGACACAGTCTTTAAGTACACAAAATGCTGTCTGATTCCACGTAAAGCTAAAGCTCCCAAATTTATAGAAGTGAAAACCAAACCAAACCCAACCAGAATGGCTGTTGCAGGAGAGGAGGATAAAGGACGTACGGAGTTGATGATCAGTGGGTATAGACTTTCAGTCACAAAAGATGAGTAAGTTCTAGAGATCTTCTGTCCAGCGTCATGCCCGGAGTTAGCCATGTGATTTTGTGCACTTTTGAGCATTTCTTAATAAGTGTCTGATCCTTGCTTTTGACCCAGCAAGCGATGGTAGCAGAGGGAAGCAAAAATCTCTTGACATGTTTTCCAGTGACTCAAGATAGCATGCGGATGCTTTGAACATTAACAGGGCAGGTGTGTGAAGCCTTCACCTTTTATGATAATGGTTTTATTCCTTTTGAATGAAAAGGAGCACATTTCCCTATACTTCACCTGAGCTTTTGTCCCTTGGTAGCTGGAAATTCAGAGTCCCCCCTGATTTTTCTCATCTGGTATACAAGAGCTAAGACATTCCTTTTTTCCCCCTCCTTCATGTCTGTCTTTGATATTACAGCCAGGTAGGTTCGAAACTCAAAAGTTTCCCTTTGTTTTCATAGGAGGCTTTGAGTTTCTTTGAACAATTTCCTGACCTCAGAGGTGGAAAGAGCCGCTGGGTGCATTGGTAGGATCCCGTCGTTTCAAAGAAAATCACATTCGCTTTGGTGGAGAGGTGGAGGCCTGGGTGGGGTTCCGTTGTGCTGTGTGACATGAAGGAAATAGGACAAGACAATACAAATGTGTCAATGATGTGTCCTGTCGGTCTTCTTTGGAAAGCCAGGACCTTGGCTGCAGCAAAGCACTATCAGGGGGAAAAATGAGAATTTGAGTTGTTCCAGACAAACATGCAGATGGGACACATTTTTTGAATGGATAGTTGTGTGGTCTTGTTTAGAGGCATACGGGACAAAATGATGCATGCCTATCGATCAGAGGAATCCAAGCAAGTCCAGATGGAAGGAAATTTGCATTAGGTATCTGGTAACTGGTACCCCATTCTCCCTTCTTATGTTGAAGAAGCATGAGTGGAGGCACTCAGAGCTGAACTGAAGGGTCTGATAGAGCGTTTTGCAAATTTTTACCACCCTACGTGGGTGATGTCCCAACTCCAGCATTCTCCCTCCGTGGGAACCATGGTTGAGAACTTGAGTAGGTCCACGCCAACGTAGAACTTACGTATTAGGGGAGGAACACAGGATGTATCCTTAAGTCCCCTAAACAGTGGGAGAGCTATTTCAAAATGCCAATGGCAGAATTCAAGGAGGTGTTTTCGATCTGCATGTGAAAGGCATACAGCATCTCCTCTGACGACAGAAGAAGGTTGATCTGCCAGTGGTTTTCACAGCTTTGTGACCCAGAGGATGCTAATTTCCTTTAAAGTTGACATTCCGGGCCGCTGTTCACCTGCTCTGTGTTGGGCAACTGAGGACACCAGCACCCACTGTTCGGATGATTGGAAGGATGATTACTAACTCAGTTTTATTCTTGACCTCGTCAGTGTCTAAGGAGGGATGTAAATCTCTGTCCCAAGAAGTGAGGTAGGAGGAATGTTGAAATTATCTTCTGTTTTTAATCAGCCATGCCTGGTTCTTCTTTTTTAAATTAATTAATTAACTAATTGAGCTTTTAGAGAGCAAGGGATGGAGGAAGAGGCAGGGAAGGGAGAGAGGGACAGGGAGAAAGAATCTCAAGCAGGCTCCCGTGGACTCTCTCACACAAGAGATCATTACCTGAGCCAAAATCAAGAGTCTGCTGTTTCCCTGACTGAGCCACCCAGGTGCCCTGACTCTTCTTTGATAAGAGGCATAATTACGAGCAGGGTTTGTTGGATTGGTGTTTCACAAGCAGGTGGGCTCCCACCTAGGGAAACAGAGTAGTTATGTTCCCTAGTGAAAATGTTCAAACTCACTATTGGGCCCCAGGAATATGATGATGTAACATTGCAGCTCCAGAATTGCATCATCAAACAGGATTGAGGAGGGAGAAGTCAGAGGTGAAGGAGGGATTGAAGTGAAAAGACTCCAAATTCTTAGCATTCAGTGATCAAAGCAACTTATAAAATGGCACCAGTTGTCTACCAGTGGGTTGATAGGTACGATGACACATTAATCTTCTGGTGTCTGGCTGGTTCCCATGCTATTTGGTTTAAAGATGCTCATTCTCATTGGGAATTTATAGTAAGCCTTCCATACTGAGTTATTTTTCAGTGGCAAATTTCCAGATCACAAGCACACCCTATGTTGGCTTGTTTCCACAGCTATAATAGTCCAAATAGTATTCAAAAGACTGAAGACAATGGGGGCCCTCATGAGTGTGAAAATGGGGCTCTCCATTGGACTGAGGATGTACGTGTGAGGCCCACAGTCCCCCAACCTCAGGTGGGATGCATTTTGAGGTCCAGATGCAGCTGGACCACACCTCTGTGACACATATATAGTTGTATAATACATCCAATATAAATCATGCAATTTATGTAAATACACTTGTGTTTTTATTATCTATTCATATGTATCTAGTTTGATTAATTAAAATTAATTGATATGATTTTTTGTGTGCATATATGTGTACATATGTTATTGTATTATTATCATCATTATGTTATTATGCATAACACATATATAATTTATAGTGAAATCTCATCTTTTACACACTTTGCAATGTTGCATTTCCAGCATTTCCAGAAGGATCTTGAGTGATATACTTTTCCTGGTCCCACTCTTCAACCCAGTCCCCAGGCTGCCGTTCGAAGAGAATCTGATGCAATCAAATGACCCACTAATGCTGCTTCTCCCTGTGTTAATTGCGGATCTATCCTCTCTCGTATGTCATGGATATTCCCCATTTTACACGGGTTCTATAAATTAGTGCCCCTGGCAAGATATTGAAGCTTTCAAAGAATGCTAGAGCTATGGTTTTTTTGCAGGTGCAAAGGCAACATGGTGTACATTGAAAGCCGCATGTCAGTGGCGCCATTTTGCATTCTTGCCAACAGCACACAATGTTTCCACTTGGTGTTCAGGCTCCTATTGTCCCCTGGGAATGGAATTTCCATTTGGGTCAGGACAATCATGTAGGATATCCTCCTGCTTGTCACTTGGAGACTTCCACTTTAATAATGGACCATGACCAACTAACACATCATATTTTAATTGTTCGTCAGTAAAAAATACATATAAATAGAGCCACAATACATGTTGCAAGCTGGCCATTACCTGGGACAAGGGAAGAGTTCCCAGGATCACTGGTGGGTGCAGGAGTGGGCAGAGGTGCCTTGACTGGAGTTGCCTTTGGTGGTCATGCTCTCACGGGCTCGAGGGGTTTCGCAATCTCTGTCCTGCAGACCAAACTCTTCTAGTCTATTCCTTTATGAGTTGAATTGTTGAATAAAGATGTACTGCATGATTTTAAAGTAAGTAACGGCATTTCCTTTGTCCCCCAAAGCTGAACACGTTTGGCGTGTCGCCCTGTGCCCTTCCGTCACTAACTGGATATGTCTTAAGACAAACGGCTCAGACCAGCTGCTTTTGTCGCCCAACGGAGTGCTTTTCTCGTTACAGGTGTAGGCCGATTGTTTATTTTCCCTTCTGCAAATATTTCACCATCTCTGTGATTTGTCAAAAATCATTCATTAGCAGGGTTGGGAGGGTATTTCTATTATGCTAACTGGTATTCTCCATGATTCCTTGGCATGGAGCGGACGGCCACCATTTCTTCTGTAACGAGCTTATCCACATTACCTGCTAGTCTTTCAGCAACACAGCTAACAACTCAACTCTTTTTCTCTTTTAATGGCATCTATTCCGAATAGTTTTCTGAATTCATAGCTTAGGAAGCGACTCAGAAGGATGGCTCTTTAGACATTAAACAGAGTGACGCATGGGATCCAACATCAATGAATGGCAACAACAAAATGACTAGTAGTCTAGAAAATCTAATACATTGACACAATTTTTAATTTCTTAAAAATACCGTAGGCTCTTATTTTGGGGGGTAAATTTTCAACATTAAATATACATCCAAATACAGACCATCTCTCTATTAATCAAGAGACATGGAACCGTAGGTGCCACTGGGTAGTTAATTAAAAGTTATTTTAATTTTGTCTTTATTAATGCTTCAATTTACAATTTGTTTCCCACAGAGTCATTCCCTTTTAGTTTTATTAATTTTCCCTTATAATTAATACTACTCTTCATCTCTGAGAAAGCAAGAGGCTGGCCTAGGTGAAGCCAGCCGGAGAAGGGGTGTGGGGTGTCATCTGGGGATCAAACATTGGCTCTCAACAAGTAGCACATTAATTAAAATTTGGCTGGAAAATGACACCGCGTGCAATTTCATGCAAGCAAATACGTTGCAAGTCAGGTTCAGAACAGCCTGGCTTTGCGTCTCAGCTCATGGGATCATGAGTACATTACTTAAAAAATGTGGAGACTTAATCTTTTATTTTCAAAATACAAAGAGTAAAGCCCATCTCACGGGTTCTCATAGGAGAGAGTGGGATATTTTGTGTGAACAGCCCAACCTCTTGGATAATTGTCAAGTCTATGGGGGGACAAGGAGCCAACTTCTTTTGGGAGTCACATGATCACTTCCTACTAGCTCTCTGCTCCTGAGGAATGGCTCTTAAAATTTGCCACTTTTGGGGACACCTGGGTGGCTCAGGTAAGTGAATGCCTTCATCTCGGGTCATGATCCCAGTGTCCTGGGATCGAGTCCCACATCAGGTTCCCTGGGGAGCCTGCTTCTCTCTCTGCCTGCCCTTCCCCCTGCTTGTGTTCTCTCTCTCTCTGACAAATTAATAAAATCTTTAAAAAAAATTGACCACTTCCAGTTTGCTTTTGACAATGAGAATGATATCAAGCCCTGTATCCATCAGGAAACCTTCAGGAGACCTCACCATGTTTGTTCACTTGAGTGGCTGGTGTGTGTTTGTTTAACGAATGGATGGGTGGATGTAAGAATCAGCCAAGAGGAATCGAGGTACTCATTTTTTTTCTCATTACTGTTCTAGACCCATGGTGAATAAAATGAGTTGATTTCAGGCGCTTTGTGTCCCGAGTTCCGTAAGCTTAAAGGAAGACGTTGAAGGCAGTACAAGATGACATTGCCTATGGAAGACCACAGCCCTGGCACACAGTTCTGATGCTCTGTGCTTTAGAGACAGTTGTCAGAAGCTCTATGTACTCAAGAATTTGTGTATCAAGGTGTTCTCTTGGTTTGCCATTTTCAAGTTGTCTTCATGACGTACTACCAAGGGCAAAGAGATGAAATGCAAACCATTCAATCAAGCTGGCAACCAGGGGGTGCTGGAGGGTGACAAACAACCAATTTGGTTTCTTTTTAGTGAGCTATTTGTCTCCTCAGCATCATGTGAATAGGGCAGGGAATTCTGGGGACTCCTTTGCCATCAGCACCTGATACCGTGTTTCTCTGTGTCTCTCCTCGTAGAAGACATCAGCACAGGGTCAACCTGTCTAAACTGTGTCTTTCATGAACTACGGCCATGATATTCTTCCCTCCACGATGAAAGGTATAGAAACAGTCACGGAACAGGGAAGCCATCTTGTACTCACTGTTTTCGTGAAGACCATGACTTTGGGAAGAAGGATGAGCACATAGGAAAAGGAGGTGGAAAATCTATGAAATTTACTAATTTAGCTTCTGCAAATGTTTCCACTAAAAGGAGGACATGGGATCCTGGAGGACACTTTCTAATGATACAGCCTTGAGACAACAGACAATCATGAGCCTACGAGTGGCATTTTGAGCTCTGCCTTTCAAACTTTTTTGGTGGTCACCCACTGTAAGGGTTATATTCCATATTCTGGTGGACAACATTGTGTCCTTCAAAATTGTCCACCAAAACCTCAGAATGAGACTGTTGAAAAATAGGGTCTCTACAGATGCAGTTAAGTAAAATGAATTCCTACTGGATTGGGGTGGTCCAAGTCCAATGACAATGTCTTTGCAAGAGACAGAAGAGGAGAGTCATACACACAGAGGAGAAGCCACATGAAGACTGAGAAAGAGACACGAGACACGGCCACAAGTCCAGGTATCTCTGGAGCCCCAGAAGCTGGAAGAGGGTAGGAAGACCCTCCCCTGGAACCTCAGGAGGGAGCATAGCTCTGCCCCACCTGGATCACGGAAGCCCTGCCCCACCGGGATCTCAGGCTTCTGGTCTCCAGCACACTGGGGGAAGATGAATTCCTTCTGTTTTAAGCAACTGATTTTGTGGCCCTTTGTTACAGCCATCCTAGGAAATAAATAGACTAGTCTCCTGGGTTCATGTCTTAAATAACAGTTTGTTGTAAAATCCTTGTCTTTAGGGAAACGCTGTGGGACACCAAAATGTACTTGAACGGGAACCCAACCTAAGAACAGAACGCATAGAATTTTATTCTTGGTACCTTCATTACCAAAGTTCGGTATATGTTTTCCGTTTTCTTCGCTTCCAGGGTTAGCACATTCAGGAAGTAGGGGCACCCTCTCATCCTGATGACCTCAAAACCCAAGCTCTCTGGGAGATAAAGCTGAGAAATATTCCCAGCTGTGTCTGTGAAATGGACTCCTGGGCTATCCCATGGCACAGCAGGAACAACTTTAGACTGCTGACATCTCAATTTTCTTTATTGAGACATGTTTCCTTCAGCGTACTTTTGGGAATATTGTGGTACCTGGAAATGGAGGATAGCCATCTTTCTGTACCTGCTCCCTGGTCACTATGGGCCAACTGGAAAATCAGCACTTGGGGTAAGGATGGAGGGACCAAGTCAACCTCCATCATCATTTAGATCTTTTCATTTAGAACAGCAAGAAGGTGGGCTCCCAATGTAGAGACTGGAGCATTGCCATGGCATCTGGCCCTGCTTTCTGTGTATGTTTGATTTAAATGGAGAAACGCCACTGAGAGACGTTTGGCTGCCGTGCTCCTGGAGTTGCTTCTGTGTTCACACGGCAACGCGGGAGAACAAGTTCGATCAACAGAGACGGCTTTTTCACACGTTGTTGCACGGCGTGTGAAGGTGTTTCTCATGTTAGCCTGGTGGCTGGGAAATGAGCGAGGAATCCAGGGGGACACTGGATACCCATTTGGAGCCTGCTTCGGTTGGGAAGACCAATGGTCAACAGGGCCTTCTCGGGAACTTGCTCCTCATACTTTGGGGTGTCCAGAGCGATCCCATCCATGTGCTTGCTGTGCTCCCGCCTCCTTGCCAAGCTGGCGATGGGGGTTTGGCAAGAGCTAACTCTTCTTAATTCCTACCGATTCCAGGGAGCCCCGGCCAAGAGCAAACAATGAAAAGGTTAATGGGAGAAGTAGGGATGGGAAGGCTTCCTGCTGGTGCAGAATTGACCATAAGTTATCCCTCTACTATGCTCTCTTGGTGGTTGTGCTTTTGAAGGACAGATGCTGCTAACACTTGCCAGTTGGCTAATTTTCATATAAAATAATTATACATAATAACTTATTATCATATTTATGATCATATTATAAATAATAACCTATTATTATATCATATGATCTTATCATAATTTATTATAGTACATATTATATTTTATATTTTTATATTATAAACAATTACATATTTCTACAGGATAGCAATTATAACGTAATATTATATCATATCATATTATAAATAATTTTTTATTATATGGTATATTGTCATAAATGATCATTTATTATAATGTACATTTTATATATTATGTATATTATGTAATATATAATAATAAATGCATATTATAATAAACATATATTATATTAAATGTATATAAATGTATAGTATAATAAATGTATATAAATTATAAAAATATGTAATATATAAGACATATATTATAATAAATGATCATTTTATATGTGTAATATATGATATAATATATTATTATGTTACAAATAATAATTTATTATGATATGATGTATTACAAAATGATTTCTTATTGTATGATATATTATATTATAAATGATAATTTATAGATAATAATAAATTATAAATAATTATTGTATGATATATTATTATGATTATAAATAATTTATTATCATATTATGTTATATTCTATTATAATTACATGTTAATGCCCATTTATTATTATTATTTCTACCCTACAGAAATAATGTCGGGTCCTTCTCCGAGTGTTGTATCATCAACGACGTTGATGAATCTCATTATCACTGTTGTTAATTTTGATCCTTCTGTTAAGGTGGTGGTACTATTCCAAAGTTTCCATTTTTCCTTATTTAGCTCCTAAGTGTCTGTGTGAGGTAGTTTGGGATGGTGCAGACACCCCCGTTCTCATCATACAGTTGACCACTGAGTTCAGCCTCTGTCCGTGACCCTTTGCCTGCAGTGATTACTGTGATTTTTCTAATTCTGTCATCCCTTCTACATTTTATCCCCTGGGTTTCCACTGTAAAGAAGACCTGTCCCTTCTCCGCCATTTATTTATTTATTCAGTTAATTATTTATATCAGTATGGGCTCACGGGTGTTACATTTTTCATGGGTAGCATCCTTTCCCATCATTATTCATTTTCTCTTGCTTCAGTTGTCCCCAATTTGGCCACCAGGAACTCTTCCAAGCTCCCAATATGTCCTTCCTTCTGCACGCTGTTCACAAGAAGGAGGACACCTTGTCTCCCTGGCTTCTATTCCTGGTGGTTATTACGCTGTTGGGAACGTTGAAGTGGGCGTCTGATGGGGCATGTTCTTGGGGCCACCTGCACTGGAGAAGGCTGTCCCAGCAAAGATGGATGCTTCCAGACATCTTGGAACAATTCCTCGGGTGACCGTGTTCTCCGTTTCTGCTCTTTCTGTCCTTAGCCGTTCATTTTCACTACTGTCAGCCTTCCGGCCATGAGTCCTCATCTTCTTTCTGATTTTATATGTGATGCTAGGTAAAGGTGAGGGTATGAGGGTGGGGGACCCCTGTTCTGTCTCCAGGCTCACAGGCAGGTGGCATGATGCGTTTGATCACTCGCTCCCTTCTTGGTCCTGTGCCCGCTGTGGGTGTATTGGATCACACCGCCGTCCCTAATGAGTTAGATATCATCCTTCCTTTCTAGAACGATTCCAGGAGGATGCTTTCTCTTTCCTGCACTTCCCATAAAGCAGCCATGCAATAGGAGACGTGTGATACACACCTGTAAATAACACGTCGCCCAGAGTGTTGTCCACCAGCATGGCGAGCCCAAAGCACCGGATCTAGTAAGAGTAGAAGAAAGGACTGTTTCCCACTTAGGAAGCCCATGGGAGGGTACAAATGGGCTTGCATGTTGGTCCCAGCACCAACCTTCTGCAATACTGGACAGGATACAGACTCTTTACGGGACACTTATGTCAATAGCACAGAGGTACCTGGTTGTTGGTGGACCTTGGCATGGGACAAAAGTAATCACTCACCTGCACCAGGTATAGATAAGAACATGTCAAAGGGTGTCGTTTTAACCTATAAGATCATGATATGGGAGGTATTCACAAATGAGGTAGCTTCTCAGGCTTGGGGTGATTTTTTTTGCCTCTGCAATTTCCTACAACCCTTGCCAAGTCAGAGCTAATTGTATATACTATAATATGGGGGCACCTGGGTGGCTCAGTGGGTTGAGCCTCTGCCTTTGGCTCAGGTCATGGTCCTGGGGTCCTGAGATTGAGCCCCACATCAGGCTCCTTGATCGGAGTGGAGCCTCCTTCCTCCTCTCTCTGTGCCTGCCTCTCTGCCTACTTGTGATCTCTCTGTCAAATAAATAAAATCTTAAAAAAATAGTATACATGTTATATGTTATTATAATGACATACAATTCATTACACTGTATATTATATAACTATTATAATACTACATAATTATTATAAAATCATGACATATTACATTTTTCATTATAAATACTGTAACTATTATATAACAGAAAATATGTTATATAGAAACTAAAAATTATTTATGTAATTATGTTATATTGTATGTCATATAATTAAAAGTCTAATTATATCAATTTAATTATCAATCAATTATAATTAACACAATTAAAATTATATAATTATGAATTATCAAAATATTATATTAATACTAGTAATTATAATAAATATAATAGTTATAATAATTATGCATACAAAATAAAATATACATTATATATTATATTATATGTATATATAACAAGGAATGTGCTTCTTATAATTATATAGCAACAGATTTGTGATTTTTACGGTATAATTATTATAATACAATGATATTAATACATAAAATTACATATATTATTAAGGTGTTTATAATATATTTTAATATATAATGTAATATATTGGGGAACCTAGGTGGCTCAGTAGGTTAAGCCTCTGCCTTCAGCTCAGGTCATGATCTCAGGGTCCTGGGATCGAGCCCTGCATTGGGCTCTCTACTAAGCGGGGAGCCTGCTTCCTCCTCTCTCTCTCTGCCTGCCTCTCTGCCTGCTGTGATCTCTCTCTGTCAAATAAATAAATAACATCTTAAAAAATAAAAAAAGTGATATATAATGATATACAATAACATATATTGTAATGATTGCTAATATTACACATAAATATAAATTATTAGGGTTTCCAAGGAAACAGAACCCATTGCAGATACACATGATTATGCAGTTTGAGAAGTCCCACGATCTGCCACCTAGAAGGGGGACCGCCAGAAAAGCTGGTGACGTAATTTAGTCTGAGTCTAAAGGCCTGAGAGTCAGGGAAGCTGATGGTGTGAATTTCAGTCCGAAGGCAGGAAAAGAGGAGATGCCACATCGCAGCTCACACACAGCGAGACAGAAAGAAAAGAGGCAGAGTCTCGCTTCCTCTGCCCTTTTCTGTGGTTCACACCCTCAACTGATTAGACGAGGCCCACCCACATTGGGGAGGGCAATTTACTTGACTCACTGTGCCTGCCCAAATGCTAATCTCATCCAGAAACGTGGAGAAATAATTTTTATTCTGGGCATACCTTGGCCCAGTCACATAGACGCAGAATTGGCCACCATGAACACAGCGTGTGCACGCATGCACACACACACATACACACAGAGCCTCGAGGACTTCGTGGTAGAGCTTGTGCTCAGGAAGGTATCGGGGTAGCTTTTTGAGAGCAGGTAATGTTGCTTACTTATGACAGTGCATTTCCCCATTGTAAGACTCCTGACTACGGGTAGACAAATCCGGAAAGGATGGGTGAGAGCCAGGAACTCATCAGCTAAATCGAAACCATGGAAAAGTTCACAATTCAGTTCTGACAAGGCTTGTGAAAGTTTGCAGATCTGGGGACTCGAGAACCAGTATTCCAGTTCTGTTTTTGGAGTCCTCACTCTTTGGTAGCTGCTACAAGGTTCAAAGCACAATCATATCCATTGGTTTGTGGTGGTCCCAGCAGGGCAGTGTTTTGGGGAAGATCAATATCTTCATTTCCAGGACCCTGTGGTTAAAATTCCAAATGCCTATTGATTGTGGAAGGTCACACCACTCTTCAATTAGGAAGCCTGGATTCAAATAATTTTTTTTAAAGATTCTATTTATTTATTTGAGAGAGAGAGAGAATAAGAAGGGGGGACTGAGGAGAGAGAAGAAGTAGGCTCCCTGCTGAACAAGGAACCTGATGTGGGACTTGATCCCAGGACCCTGAGATCATGACCTGAGCAGAAGGCAGATGCTTAACCCACGGAGCCACCCAGGTGCCCCACTGGTTTTCAGTATTTTTGAATACGCTCTAATGGCCTTTGTTTGAAGGGAAAATGGACTCTAAAGTGAGAAGATTTTGTCTGACTACATCAGCGGTCCTAGTGGCTAATCAAGATTTTCATATGAGTTGCACAAGGACCTGACGTAACTAAATGAACCAGCAATGCTCAAGGACGTAATGTCAGAAGGGATTAGGGGGGTACCATGTTTTTTGTTGTTGTTGTTGTTTTATTTCAATGAGAATGAAAACAAACGACAGGACTTAACTCTTCAAGATAATGTTTGCTAGGAAGCTTTTACGCCACGCATCCTATTTAAGGAATCACATTGGGGTAAGGTAGTGGAACAAATTGAACTACATAACAACACTCAAGTTAATGTCCCATAAAATTTTGCAGAAACTGAGGGAAACCATGGCCAACGCAGGACTGTAATTCTGAAAATAATAGTCCCGTGCTGCGTCTGTCACTGGTTGCACACGTGCTAACTCATTCACTTAAGGTAACACCCCTGCTGCACGGGGCTGGCTATTGCCTTTATCAAGGAATAGAACATGGTGCCTCTTCTTCTGGATCCAGAAATGCCATGCTTCTGATTCTCTTCATGGAGGACCTTGCTGCCCAGGATCGTTATCAGCTGCTGAGCTACCTTCCCCAAGGTCCTGTCCTTCCTGCAGGCAGCAGATGTCCAGTGATGGAATCCAGGCTCAGGATTGGCCATTTGGGCTCAACTCTGGTGGGCAGAGCTTGCTTCGGAGCTCAGGTGGGGGAAGATGTTGTAGGTCTGTTTTGCAGTTTGACATCTCTCTCTGCCCAGCTGTGGTTTCCTTCTTGAGCTCTGTTGTCTTAAAAATATCCTGTACTCCCAACTCTGTGTCAGCGTCCCCTCCAGGAGAAGCCCACCTATGGGAATGGGTACCTGGGGAGGTGTGAGATATGGAGACCACGTGGTGCTTAGAAGCTAGGTCGGTTGCCCCCTGCTGGGAGTGAGGTCTCTGTCAGTATAGTGGGTGGCTTATGGGTAATCTCTGGGGCTAAGGGAAGATCTGTGAAAAGGCTTACTAGCAATGAGGCTCGATGGCATGCAGACAGAAGGGGTGTTACCCAGCAGAGATCCACGTGGTGTTTAGGGAGGAAATAGTAGCTATGAAGGAATGGCCTTGTGGGGATGTTGCTGAGCACGCTTGCTCCCATACCACGAGGAATCGGTGAGAGCTCAAACCACCAGTTGGAAACAAGTCTGAAAGTCAGAGATGCCCTTTGTTGGAAGGCATCTCTAGGAGAAGACAGAGAGGCCAGGAACAATCGCAGGACCAGGCGTCCAGCTGGTTGACCGTCAAAGAGAGTCAGGTGGCCAGTTAAGGTCACACCTGTGAAACCAGCTCCAGAGTGCTGGTAGCAAAAATCTGGGACCCTGACCCATGAGTCAGAAGCATTGGGGAGTCTCTGGGGTAGGCTCCGGGCAACGTGAGACTGGTCACGTGGTCTTTCCATCTTGCAAGTCTGTTCACTGAACACGGGGATATGTTTCCTCAAAGCTGTGTGAGGAACGGGGTGGGGTAGGATGGGATGGGCCAGCTGACCTGCGTTTTGCAGGATGGCTTTGCTGATGACTCTTTTCCAGAGAACTGTCCTCGAAGGGCTTCCAGTTCTAGTTTTAAGAGATAATTGCTGAGGGACACCTGGGTGGCTCCATCGGTGAAGCATCTGCCTTCCACTCCAGTCATGATCTCAGGGTCTTAGGATTGAGCCTGACGTCGCGCTCCCTGCTCACCAGGAAGTCTGTTCTCCCTCGGCCTCCTGCTCCCCTTACTTGTACTCTTTCTCTCTGTCAAATAAATAAGTAAAATCTTTAAAATAAGAGAGAGATAATTGCACGAAGTATAGTTGGGTTTTGACACCCACCTAGAGATGATGGCGTAAACTAGCCTGAATGACCATTTAGGTGTGTAAATATACCCTCTGAACAAGTGGTTTATTATTGATCAAACTGATGGAAATGGGGGATCATAGCTCATGGAACTCATGACCTGGTTTGTGGGATATCCCGGAAGAAGACCCTGCCCAGTGATCCAAGATGGGGTCCTGTTGGGCAACATGGAGAAGACATGGAAGAGGTTATGGGCGACATTTGCTGCTGCCTGTTGCATGTGTTGGTGAGGTTTGTAGGATGGCAAATGCACCTGCCTCCTTCTGAGAGCCTTGAGGCCCTGTAGGTGGTAGATGGACATGCATATCTCAGACCCCAGCAGAAAGGCTCAACAGACCCTTGTGGCCATAGCTGGTGTTTCTCCTGGGCCTGATTGCACATGGCATCAAAGAAGATGGTTCCTTCATGAAGACGATCATCCCTTCCTTCATTTCATCTGTTATGGAGAAGTGAGATTACATATATTTTTTTATTTTTACCCCCAACCAAACTATGGGAGAGTCATGTTCTGTCCATAGATCACCTTTCTTATTTCTTCATCCTGCGCTTCTTCTAGGAAGAATTTGTCTTAAACTTTTATCCTCCATTATCCATACTGCTCACTGGGTTATTGATGGCCGCTGAGACCATTAAGCACAAATGACATCTATCGGAAGCTGTCACATACATTGGGCTGTTTTTCTGCCTCGCTTCTTCTGTGAGGCACTTCTCCGTAGATTAATGGGTCCAAACCCTCATTTCAATTATTTTTATTATGCCTGGCTACTGCTTTCTCCTATTAAAAATGAGAGTGTACAGTTCATTTAAGGATTCAATATTCCTGTTAAGCAGTAATTCACGTCACTTTCTCCATTACCACGCCACCGACTCTTGGGATTTGTTTGATTTATGGAAGCGGTTGCCGCTGGAACTTTGCCTCTGTCCGCTGAACACTGCATCCCGGGAACTTTCCCTTGAAATGCTTAATAATTACGAATGAAGTTCTCTACAGTTGGTTCAGGTCCGTGCATTGTGGTTATCAGAGGGAACTCGAGGCAGAACTGTAAATGTTAATGCATTTCTGGAGGAAGAGGTAATGTTTTGCTTGCCCTGGTACCAATAGGAGAGAATTCTCTGTGTGTGAATAATGGAAAACCTATTGAAATGGCCACCAGTCATGGACGTTGCTTCTATCCCTTTGGATGGTCCATTGAAATTTGTTTTTCTGATAATTTGGTGATGTTTTTATTCCCTTTACCTCATTGGAAATGTTTGAACCATGAAGCATGATTCTTCAAATATTCATTGAATAATGCACTAGATAGTCACATTGGGTGTGTACTAGTTTCTAGTGTTATGCAGCAAATTGTCACAATCATAGAATCTTTTTTTTTTAAGGATTTTATTCATTTATTTGAGAGAGAGAGAGAGAGAGGGAAAGCACAGAGGGAGAGTGAGAGGGAGAAGCATGCATTCCACAGAGCAGAGAGCCCAAAGTGGGGTTCAATCCCAGGACTCTAAGACTATGACCTGAGCTGAAGGCAGATGCTTAACCAAAGGAGCCACCCATGAGCCCCACAACACAACATATTTTTTTTTAAAGATTTTATTTATTTATTCGACAGAGAGAGATCACAAGTAGGCAGAGAGGCAGGCAGAGAGAGAGAGGGAAGCAGGCTCCCCGCTTTGCAGAGAGCCCGATGCGGGACTCGATCCCAGGACCCCGAGATCACGACCTGAGCCGAAGGCAGCAGCTTAACCCACTGAGCCACCCAGGTGCCCCACAACATAACATCTTAAAGTACCATCCACCTATTGGCTCAGAGTTCCATGGGTCATAAGTCTAGCAGGGCATGCTGGGGTCCCCTGCTCATGTTTTCACAAGGTTGAAATCAAGGTGTTGGCTAGATTGAGGTCTTACCCAGAGGGTCTGGGGAAATGCACCTGCCTCCAAGCTCATCCTTGCTGTTGGCAGAATGGAATTCCTTACAGTTGTAGGATTTAGCTCCCTATATTTTTGCTTGCTCACCTTGGACCACCCCCAGCTTCTAGATGAGGTCTATATTACGTCTCATGTGATCTTCTCCATGTTCAAGCCAGCACATTGAATACTGGTCATTCTTTGGGTATCTGGGTTTCTCTTCTGCCAATAGCCAGAGGAAACTCATGTGATTGGATTAGTGCAACTTCATAATGTCTCCATCTCAGTCAAAAGATTTGGGACTTTGATTATATCTGCAAAATCCCTTCAGAGTGGACCGTGGATAAGTTTTTGCTTGAGAACCTTGCAGAAGTTGTGCATGTACTAGAAGAGGGCCATCTGAGAATCTGTCTTACTTCATGTTACATTCTTGGGCCTCCCCAAGTGGAATTATCAAATAACCAAAGGGTTCACCAAGTCCCAAGGTTTAGTGGTGGTGTTTCCAGATATCCAATGAAAACAGAAAATGAGAGAATCCATTGTTCACTGCTCCTGATGCTTAGTAACTAGACTGTGGATTTAACCATAAATATAGAGCTGTAGAAAGCTCATGTTTCAACAGGAAAAACATGTGCCAGGATGACGTGTATCTGGTCCTCTCCATCATGTGAAAGAACTTGGCTTAACTGTATAAAATAATCCTTGGGCTACAAGAAGTTGTGATCTACACAATGTAGGTAGCATATCATTGTTAATAAAGATTTTTTACTATATTTCATTATTTTTATTTTTATTTTATTTTTTTAAAGATTTTATTTATTTGTTTGAGAGAGAGAGAGTGACAGCGGGAGTAGGAACACAAACAGGGCAAGTGGGAGAGGGAGAAGCAGACTTCCCGCTGAACAGGGAGTCCAACGTGGGGCTCGATCCCAGGACCCTGGGATCATGGCCTGAGCCAAAGGTAGATGCTTAATGACTGAGCCACCCAGGCGCCATATTTCATTATTTTTAATTAATAGGATTTAATATTATCATTTATTTTATTTTATTATTTATTTATTTAAATTCAATTAATTAGCATCTAATGTGTTATTAGTTTCAGAGGTAGAGGACAATGATTCATCTGTCTTGCATAACATCCAGTGTTCATTACCTCACATGCCCTCCTAAATGTCCATCCCCTAGTTACCTCAGATTTTTAAAATTTTATTAATAATAACCTTGCGGCTAGATCATGGCACTCTTCTAAGTTAACTTTCTCCCTTGACATGTCTGGATTCTTCTTGCATCCATTCAAAGACAGAGAAATTTGGGGGGTGCCATCAACGTGACTGAGCTCACTTCAAACTCGAAATATGCTTCAGGAGTCTTATTTCTATGCTTTAAGATTTGGATGGCTGGAAGTGCTCCGTGGTAAATTACTATGATATAATCTATTGCATAACTATCCTTTTAAGCACATGAATTATGCATCAGAAACATACCCCCCCATGCCCATTATCATGGCTCATTAGTAGAGTTCCATTCTCCAAATGCGATGATTCCCGTTTCACGGAGGAGGAACTGTCCAGAGAGAGCCGGATTGATCCGGCTTCCCCATTCTAAATTCTTCCCCAATCAGAGAACTCTCACTGCAATAATAAATGTACCAAAATATATTCAAAAATGGCAAATTACCCCTCTCTGATGGGAATGCTGATTCTGAGTTAGGGTTTCTCGATATCAGCACTACCGATATTTTAGGGAAGATTATTATTTTTTTGTGTGAGGCCATAGGTCACATTGTTGGATGTTTACCAGTATCCCTGGTCTCCTTCTGTAGATCCCACTGCCCACTCCCCAATTCTTTTGCTTTGGTGACAGTATTTATTTTTATTAAAGTTACATTAAAAAAATAAAATTGTGTTTAACCAACCCCTCAATTGTGGCAACCAGAAATGTGTCTGGATATTGCCAAGTGTCTCATGGGAGGATAGATCATCCCCGTTGAGAGCCACTGCTCTGCATCCTCAATCTTAATCTTGGAATTCATTGAAAAGTTGGTCTTTGCAAAACCTACACATCTCCCAAGAGTGAGATGAGGGGCTCTCAAAACACCAGATCAATATGGCGTCCAAGCCAAGGAGACATCCAAAAAAAAAAAAAAAAAAAAAATCACACAAAGATAAAGACCCAGCAAATTTCTTCTGATGATACCCATGCACCTCTTTAGAGATTAGAAACATCTCTACTTTGGAAATGGACTCCATCACTTATACCGTTCAGGTCTCCAAGCACAGCATCTCTGTTTCACAAAGGCACTGTGCCCTAGGGATTCCCAATTTCTCCAGGGAAACAACCTCATTTCTGGGGGGAATCTCCCAAAATTCCACAAAAGACACATTTAATCTAATTAAAAGGCTACAAGAAGATACCCAACATTGGGTACCCATGCTAGAGGTGGATGTCCTTCCCCCAAAAGATGTAAACATCTTTAATTAAATCACTAATTCAATTAATAATTATTCCATATATTATCATATACCATGATTTAATTAATACTTAATATTTAATGTTTCCTGTTTGATGAATTAACATATTAATTAAATAGATGAAAATATATTAAACACTGCTAAATAGGGCTTTGAAACCACAGGTACCATCTCTCAGTGAGATAGGGTCCTTAATTCTACAGGGGGACAATTTGAGCTTCACACAATCATTCATTGCTTCTGCTGCTCACCTGGTTGGTGAGCTCTGGAGGGTGGAGAGCCCACGGGATGGGTGAGTGTCCCACCTGGGCAGGGCACCCTGTATTTGGCCCCTTGGAGGAAGCGATAACACTGGGCCTCACAGACATGACAAAGAAATCCTTCCAAGTTCTGCACTGTGCCGAGTCCTTCCATATTTCTTTGGGCTATGGTTAATTGCATCTTCTTTGAGACCCTGTTTATCCTCATTCATGACACACCACACGTGTGAAATCATTCGGGGATACCCAAAGTTTCTTGTGGAATTTGGCCACACGGTCAAGAGACTACAAGTCTTCTACAAACAAGTCCTTTGCCATGAAAATATTTCCACGGTCTAACAACAAAGACACAGAGGTCGTTGTAATTAATAATCCATTAGAGGGCAATCGTGGGACGCAGCTGGAGGTCTGAGGCAGGCCGGGAGCTGCTATTTATTTGGAATGTAATACGTTGACGGCGTCTCCCTGTTTCTTGGTAAATTATGCTCGAAACAGGATCGCAAATATTCTGTTACTGATGAAGGACTGTGGAAACCATAAATTTCCGGGAAGTTTGGCTAATCTTATTTTGGGTTCTTGAAGTATTTTTTTGCGGGGTTGAATGATGGAGGGTATCATATTTCACTGCCGTGTTCCGCTAGATTTAGGTTTTTGGTGAGCCATAAAAATAGAGGAAGTTATTATTGTATCATCCAGATATTCCCCTAATTCATTCAAGCATCTACCAATGAAACGGTCTTGAGTTACGGGACGGAAGCTTATCACTATCAGTGACAACAGCTGAAGGGAAGTCTGTGAAAAATTGGCTAATAAAAGTCATACGCAACAGATAAAATCCCTTTTCTCTTCACTTGTTCCTTCCTTCCTTCCTTTCTTCCTTCCTTCCTTCCTTCCTTCCTTCCCTCCATCTTTCCATCCTCCATTTTGTCTTTCCAATGTCCATTACATGTTTGATATGTGCTTGGCACCAGGGACAGGACAAAATAAAACCGCTTTTAGCATTCTGAAAAACACTCAAATGCACTCTGAGAATACGAGTGTAGACAGGACCTTTATTTTAATAGCCAATTTTTACTATTAATTAATGCAATTTATTGTATTTCATCGGAAAATGTGATTTCAAAAATATGCCGAGTATCATTATCCTGATTGGGAGAAAAAGTGCCCTCAAAATAGACAAGGGACTTTGTCATCAAATTAATTCCTGCTCATCAACTTGATCTATGTTTTTATCAAATTAATCTATATTCTCTGTGTAAGGGGGTCCGAATGTGTTATCATTTAACTCCAATTTCTTCATCTTGCCTACAAGGATGTTATCAGAAACCTCAACAAATAACTGAAGCAAATTCATATACCCTGTGCCTTTTTCCATAATGTGTGACTTGCCCATTGATAATTTAGTTGGTACCTACTGATGTATATGATGATTATTATCTACCCTCTTTAAGTCAATGGTTCACTGTAAACCATTGCACTGGGACCAAAGCCACAAAATAACTATATTTGATTTTGTTTTCCCAAATACTTTGGAGTTTGGAGGGTGAACTTGTGATTTTATGTAATTTTACACCATCTCTGAAAAAGTCATTGAGCCATTAAAAAAAAATCAGTAATGAATCACTAAATTCTACCCCTGACATGAATATTACACTATATGTTAACTAAACTGAATTTAAATAAAAAATATTAAAATTATTAGTAACATCTTCATGCTTTATCAAATTATTTGGGAAATGCCCTTTTTTTGTGACTATTTCATTTCACTGCACAGGTGGAATAAACTATAGATTGTTGTCCTTGGTATGCCAGTCTAGGTTGGAGAGTCTTGACTACTAGGCATTCTGTGTGTTTACCTATACGTACGTAGCTGCACAATTAAGACAGAGACTCTTGGGTGGGGTTAAAGTGGTCCTTTGGGACTTATACTCCATGTTCATCTTGAACATTGACCCAGGGTTCAAGGTCAAAAGATGACCTCATGGGCCTCCATTGGCTTCCACGTATCAGGAGCTCCTGGGCATTTGAGCAGGGGTTGGAGTTGAAGTTTAGGGTGGGCAGATGGTCCATGATGGGTAATTCATGGAGTTCGCCAGAAGACACACAGGAGCCAGGAAATGGGATGGGGATAAGTTGGGTATCTCCATAGTCACTGATGGTCTGAGAGTCACTGCACTGACCTTCCAATAGATGGAGATTTCCTCCCTGCAGAATGCTATATGAGCAATGGAGCTCCAAAACTGATACACAGTCAAGTTATATCCTAAACTAACTGGCTGGGTTCTGGGTAACATAGCAGATAAAATTTGAGGAAGTTGGATTGTTTGATTCTGACACCTTTTCTTGGGCTGGTGGAAGACTGGAAGGGTCAGTTGGGCTTTGCTGTCTATGTGGCTTCTGGCTTCTGGGATCCCCCTCTGCACTCTGGGCCAGCCACCTATCCTAAGGGCTTCATCCTATATCTTGTCAAATTTTAGATCTGCTGGGAGGCTGCCCTGTAAGCAGTGATGATATTTGGTTGGGCTGAGCCTCCTTTATTGATGAGTGTGAGGACTCACCGTTGTGTGAGCCTCAAATACACCTGTTCCCTTCCCTCAGCATTCACGGGGATGCTGGCTTCCTACTTGCCTTTGGGGGTTAATGCATTGCTCTTTTCATTGAGTTTGAGTTTCTCATCAGAGTCAAGAATTTCTTTCCATGCACCACATTTGGGCATTTCCTTCAACTTCTCTCATTGCATTTTCTCTTCAAGTTTTGCTACTGTTCAGTCTTTCATTTAAAAAAAAATGACAACTGTTACTCATTGAGGGTTACTATCAAATTGCAATATAGAGACACACAGAAAGGCTAATAAATGTATTATCTTTCTTATGCATATGGTATATAGGAAATATATATGATATATTTAAGATGGTATATATATATTACATGTATCTTTCATATATGATATAGGATATATATGTGAACATATATGTATATGACATGATATATGCATAGGATATGCATATCCTAAATATCTATGCATAGAGAGGTAAGTATTAAGTATAATGGACATCCCTACAGTTACCCATCACTAGCTGTAATAATGCATCTTACAATTTTGCTTTGTTTTCATGATTTTTATTTTATTTTTTTAAAGATTTTATCTATTTATTTGAGAGGGGCAGTGACCATGAGTGGGGAGGACAAGGAGAAGCAGGCTCTCTGCTGAGCAGGGAGCCCAACACAGGGACCGACCCCAGGAGCCTGGGATCACAATCTGAGCCCCAGGCAGATGCTTGACCAGCTGAGCCATCCAGGTGCCCCATGAGATTATTATTATTTTTTTTAAGATGTAAAATATTAAAGAACCAAGAGCTCCCTGCACTGTATTTCTTGTACCTCATCTCAATTCCATCGTTTTCCAGAAGTACAGTGTTGGTGTTTACCATCCTCAGATTTTAAATATTTACCTACAAAGGGAGGCATTAACACACAGCAATGGATTTAATTTTTTCCGTGTGCTAATCTTTACATTGGTTGCATCCCAGCTTCCATAGCATTGAATAACGGGTGCTTTTTGCACCCAAACTTATAATTTGATGTTTATATGGGCTGCTATGCCATACAGCACATGCTGTGTGCCACTCCTGTTACTGCTTTCTGGAATGCTCTTACATTAATGTTTCCTCATTATTTTATCCCTTGTTTGGGTGAATATTTATGGGTTTTTTTGTTGTTGTTGTTGCTTTCTTCCAGTTTGGTCTTGACAGATATAAAGATGTAATTCATGTAAGGATCAAGACAGTGTCATCCTGGATCAAGGTGGTCCTAAATCCAATGACAGGGGTCCTCGTAAAGTACGGAAGAAGAAACAGACGCAGAAGAGAAGCCATGTGAGGATGGAGGCAGAGATAGGAAGGAGGCTGCCACAAACCCAGGGACGCCTGTTGCCCCAGAAGCTGGAAGAGACAGGAAGGACCCTCTCCTGGAGCCTCAGGAGGGAACATGGCTCTGCCCCGCTTGGATCTCAGCATCCCTGCCCCACCTGGATCTCAGACTTGTGGTCTCCAGCACTGGAGGAAGATGAATTCATATGGTTTTAAGCTACCTGGTTTGTGGTGCTTTGCTCTAACCAAGGGGGCCCAAATCCTTGACAAGATCTATTTTTTTCATCTACGTAACAGAGATAATTTTATCTTATTTGGTACAAAGCCCACTGGAAGGATTTGGTTCATGAATGTTTACCTGCCTTAAGCTTCTGGCAATCATGTGAGCCTCAAAGAAGAGTTTGGAAAGGATTTGGAAATTGTGTTTTGCACCTGTGATGTCACTGTTTCCTCCCACAGGTGCATGGAACATTTTTGCAAACTCTTGGGTATCATATTTGGGCAATCGAAATAAATCATAAATAGGAATCAGCATGAATTTTCTTTGAAGTCTCTGACACAGGCAAATATATATATATATATTAATATATCTTTTAATATGTATTAATTATATATTATATATAAATAATGTGATTTTAATTAATGCATAATATTATATGTAATATAGATTATGTAATATGTATAGGTTATATAAAATTATATGTACTATATAATAACATGTAATATGTTGTATATAAAGATATAAATAATATATTATTTTATAAATAATATAGGATAGTATATAATAAAATATAAATAACATGTAATATGTTGTATATAAAGATATAAATAATACATAATTTTATGAATAATATATTATATAGGCAAATAAATATATTAATATATCTTTTAATATGTATCATTATATATAACATATAAATAATATGATTTTAATTAATATATAGCATTATATGCAATATATAATAAAATATAATTTTAATTAATATGCATTCGTTAATACATTCATCAAAATGTCTCATTCTATGCATATTTTTATCCAAATTGAAAAAGAAATTATGATTATAAACAGTTAACATATAGGTCAAAACTAGCACACTCGCTACCTCCACAGATTTTCATGCCAGTGAGTAATTTTCAAATATTATTCATTTCGTCGTAGCAAAAAAGAGCAGTGTGGTGGTTGCCAGGGACCGGGGGTGGAGGAAACGGGAGACCTCGGTCAAAGGACACGAAATCCTAGGAGAATAGGATTTGGTGGCCATGGCCAGCCATGCTCTGGGTGTAGCTGGAGGCTTCTAGGAGACTAGATCTAGAATGTTCTCACCGCACAAACACAAAGGAGCTATTCGCAATGGTGCGGTTATTTCCCTCATGGTGGTCAACATTTTGCAACGTCTACACTGCATCAAATCACCTACATGGCTCACCTTGGCCATCCACAACCTCATATGCCCATTACAGCTCCACAGAACTAGAAAAAAATAGGTGTCCTTTCCTTCGTTTGACGGTGAGCATCATCTGTTTGGAGACATACATGCACACGTGCCACTCTATAGGCAGAATTAAAGTCCAATATCGGGGCATATGGTCCAAGTTGGGTAGTTTGTGAGATCCTAGGTTTCACCAACATGAAACCCAGAGGGGTGACCATTCCTCTGACGTTCATCCCACCTCTTCTCTGGGGAGTGAGAGCTCCTGTCTTCCCTGATTAAAGACCGCGGATTTAAATAAATAGGGTCACAGGGCGACCCCCTCTCATATTTTTATCCTTAGGAAACTCACTGCTGAGATCTTCGAACCACGTCCTGAATGGCAAAGCATCCAAATGACTGAGCGTTTGAAATCGTCGCTCCGAGAAAGGTCAGAGCAAACAATTCTCTGTGAAAAACAATTTGCATAGCAAATGATGCATTAAATGATGATCCCAGTTTTCCGTGGTCTTAATTATAACCGGACTAAGAATCAAGTCCGCGAGTGTGGCTGGTAATGCGAATGGGAACCCAGCAGACCCACAGACTGAAACACACAAACTCGTGGAAGTGTGTCTACTCCTTATGCTTAAGGAAGGAAAAATCCCGCTACGTTCGTGTTCAGACCTATTGAAACTCAGGATCTACAGGCTACTAACAGCACCCGAGGGGCATAGCACAACCCATCCAGTTTTGGAAATTGGTGCCTTTTCTCTTTCTGTTGGTCACGGTGTGGTCTGTGAGCCTAATGGCTTTTAAGTACTTTCACGTTCTTGAAGACAATCATTGCATTTGGGTTGGCTTATGGGACCGTGGTTGCTGATGGGATTTATAGAGCGGTGTCCGTCTCAAGCCATGTTTCCCAAACTTTTCTTTTTAATTCTCAGTCTTCTAAGGAGGCATTTTTAGACTTTTTTTTTTTTTCGGTATGATATGGATGTGTGAATCCTGATTGATGTGACAAGAAATAATGTGCTTTGTACCATTTTATCTTGACTTTCTTTACATGGGGTTTTGGTCCTTGCAGTGTACACAAATATAATCCAATGTATGAAAGCTCTTTGGGAAAAGTGGAACAATAGAGGAGTATGAAATTTTTAAAATCATTTCCGTGTCAAGGAGACAGGGAGATGTGGTGGGAAAACATTGAACTTGGCCTGCGAGGTCCTATCCTGTAGCATTGGATATGGGTTATTGATTAGAGTGGTTATTGGATGACATGACTCCATTATCTAACACTCACCCAAAGTCTGTACTACTCTGTCATATTAAAAAAAAATGCATTGAAAAAAATAAAAAAAATGCAAGGAAATTATGAAGTGTAGGGATTTGACCATATTGCAGGGTTCAGGTACTCAAATGCTTACAGGTGCCAGGCAGATAATAAAAACATCTTGAATTTGAAAACAAGTCTTGATGGTCCCCTCGGGATAGGTGCGTGCTTCAAGCAACCATATTGGAAGACAATGGGGGGGACATGTGGTCCCCATCCGACATGGGGCACCCAGCTTTGCAAACCCAACTCTGTCATGTGCCGTGACCAGATTCTGAGCATGTCTTACACTCTATAGTAGACACTAGAACCTCAAGAATTGTCCTCTGTTCTTTGAGGTTACAGGGTTCACAGGAGCAACTGGGTGAGTCTGGAGTATTCTAGACAGCAGGACTCGGAAAGCCCAGGATCATCTCAGAACTGTGGGGAGGAGGGCAACTTCTGTCATTTTTCATCAGTAGGTGGAGAAGGGGCTGGTGGCTGATGGGTCCAGGATGGGGTGTTGATGTCGTCTCTCAGGCTGAGTGGGAGGGATCAGTGTATTATTGATCTGGACCTGAGGTGTCCGGCTCTGACCCCCAGGGGTCACCCCCCTGAGGTGTCCGGCTCTCACCCCCAGGGGTACAGGGAGTGGGGGGAAGAGCCCACATGCGGTGGGGAGAGGCTCTCTCTGGCTGTGCTTACAATGGGCTCACAAGCCAAATGGAACCATCCCTGCAGCCCTCCGTCTCTCTAAGTCTTTTCCATCTAACTTCTAGCAGCATCACAGATGCGGTTCCTATCTTCAGGATTGAGGCTGCGGTAGAGTCCTTTTATGAGCCATGATCCCCTAACTGACATTTGGGAAGGCGGGGCTAGCCTGTGGGATGGGGAGAGATCGGAGGTTGGGCAACATTGGGTCTTACTCTTGATGGATGTCAGAACAGGCAAGACTGAAGGCTTACCTTCCATGCCCCACGTCTGGTAACCTCCAGTTACTTGGAAGCAAATGCTGAATTTTCTTCTATGCTGAAAAACAGAAGAGCAGTGTCCTGAGTAAGAGAAGGGAATTCACAGTGGGAACTCTGCATTGGGTAGCTTTGACAGATGTATGAGACGGAACATGGTGGTTGGTCTCAAGCGAACCTAGCCAGCTAACTCACCTACCGGGCATGGAGAGTTTGCATGCTCCTTTGAAAGGAGGTCTCCAATCCTGTGGGGTTGTCTTCTCAGGAGGCATTAAGATAGAGCAGAACTCCAGACAGGGAACAACAATAAAGTATTCATCCCCACAATGGCTTTGAATGGGGAACAGATTACCATCCCAGCATAGGGCCTGCCTGTACAGAAGGATGGTTCCAATAAGCGAGCTTGCCAGCCCATGGTGGTGCCCCCCATGACTGCGGGGTTGATACTGTTGTCTTTGGGATTTGGGCTGGAGGAGGAGCCTGGGGATGTGACCCCATTAGAGTTATCAGACTGCTATACTGAGTTCAAAACCAGCACCACCCAAGCCCATGGTCAAGACAGTACTGTGGGACACATGGAAACACCACCATCTTTTAGGATATGAGTCTTTTCAGGATATGGTGATCTGCTGTCTCCTAAAAACACCCGGGTTTGATTGGATGACATCCCAGAGAGGGCAGATGAAAGTATGGGATTGTTGCAGAGAAGAGGAACGATGTTGGGCATCAATGAAAGACGTTGCTTTGATCTACAGTCATGGAGATCCCAACAGCCATGCACCGAGGACACAGGCTGGAGTGATGACAGCTTATGCTCATCTCCCTCATGGCCTTACTGGGTTCCAGAGCCAACATATTATCCTTATTCCCAGTGATGACTCCCACCAGGGCACCTCAGTAGTCCAAACACCTAGGATGCCTGTTTGTTGGAAAGTCAGTCCCAGGAGGACACCTCCTGGACGGCAAGATGCAGCCTTCCCTCTAAAGATCGATTGAGATCATTGTCCCACAAGGAGAAGAAATTATGAGTTATGCTGGTATAGGGCGTGTGGAACACATGTTCCCACCAGGGTCAGGTCTTCTGTTTCTTATGCCATAGAGGTTACGGCCAACGTATTTTTAGGAGCTTTGCAAGCTGTTGTGGCTTTATCCCTCAGATAATATTTGGAAGTTTTTCACCAAAAATGAGTCCATGAAAGAGGGCACAAAAAGCCACATACAGAAAATAGACAGTTAATAGGGAAAGAATCCATGCTTTTTTTAAATGAGTGGACCTACTCTGCAGAATTATTCTTAATAAGCCAGCTACAGAAAGTGATGATTGCAAATTATTATTTATGTCTTATACAGTATGTACTGATAAGTCAGCTTATTTTACATATTTTATTATACTATGTGCTCTAAGAATCATTCATTTTAATAAGTGTGTTGTACTAAATTATATTTTACATTAGGCCATATATTATTTTCTGTATAGTATCATTTGATTATTGTACATTGTACAGTTTACTCTTAGGTGTTATATTATTACATATTTTAAGTGCCACTAATTTCAATAAGTTGCAGGCAATTATAATAGAGGTATATTTTTCAGATTTTATTTATTTATGCATTTGAGACAGAGACAGAGAGAAAGCATGAGCAGAGGGAGGGACAGAGGGACAGGGACAAGCCGACTCTGAGCTGACCATAGAGATGGACAGGGGGTTCAATCTCATGACCCTGAGATCATGATATGAATTGAAAGAAGGTTTTATTTTTAAGAAGTCTCTACACATAATGTTCGGCTTGACCGTACAACCCTGAGATCAAGAATTGGTTTCCCACCGACAAAGCCAGCCAGGTGCCCCCATATTATGATGCATAATATCATGTTACTATGATATCTATACAATGTATCATATTACATTAACTATGTTACTGTATTTATATATTATATTATGTATTTAGGAAACAGTGCTAGGTTTTGCTATCATATGACTATGTATTTTATGAATATCACTTCTTTTCAATGAGTCATTTGCAAGGAATCATTAGCACGTTGTTATTGTGTATCGTATTATATATATTGGATATTATGCATGCTGTATGGTCATTTACTCACATATTGTGTATAATTAAATTATGGCAAGTGTTACTTATCCTTTACTATTTTATATCTTGGCATCCTATAAGATGAATCATTTACTCTAAGTATAATTTCTTGATACTAAGTCATTTGCAAGGAATGACATGATTGCTACATTAGTAATTACTTCAATATTTTGTGTTACATATTTATGACTGCATGTGACATCTCGTATTATTATTATTATGAGTCCTACATATTTTCAATAGGTCTGTTGTGCAGAATCATTCCTGACAAATGTCATATTCCCTTCCGTACTGAATAGCATTGTAAAGCAACATCTAGGGCTTTGTACGGTCTTTCCGTTGTCCTAAATACCTTGATGCTGATTTCATCATTAGTCCTTATGATGGTGCTAGGAGATAAGTATCTTTCTTTTCTTTTGTTTTTTTAAAAAGTTTTACTCATTTATTTGACAGAAAGAGATCACAAGTAGGCAGAGAGGCAGGCAGAGAGAGAGGGGGGAAGCAGGCTCCCTGCTGAGCAGAGAGCCCGATGCGGGACTCGATCCCAGGACTCTGAGATCATGACCTGAGCCGAAGGCAGAGAGGCTTAATCCACTGAGCCACGCAGGCGCCCCTCCATGCTTTTTTTAAATTAGTGGACATACGTTGCAGAATTATTCTTAATAAGCCAGCTTTACCAGATAAGTACCTTTCTAATCCTCATTTTAGAAGACTTCAGGAATATTTTCAGGAATCAAGAAGACTTTCAAGAAGAAGAAGGTGAGACCCAGACAGGTCAAGTCACGCAGGTATCATGGTGTTAATGTCATCAGATGACCCACGTGGGGGTCAACATTCACGACAGAGAGCCAAGATGCACTCTCCATTCTCTGATTTTTACAAAAAACAGGCTTCGGATATCCGCCAATAAGCATATGAAGTGGGGATGGGATCTTTTGTTCTTATGACAATGTCAACGCTGACCACGATGGTGGTATCACCTTCAGTTTGCATTCCCAGAGACCGTCCTCAAATGTGTCATGGCTTTATCCGCATAGCAATTTCTTGGAGGCAGAAGGCACTGGGATTGGATTACTTCTTTTATGAACTGGTAAATTAGACTCAGCAGTTAGGTTACATATTAAAGAAAACACGGTATGTCAGTGGCTTATCTATGTCATGTGGCTCTGTCTCATAGCTCTTTCCATTTTGTGGTGTAGTTTTGGGTAGCCATTGTACCCCTCTGTCTAGCCTTCTTGTAGGCGAGGAGAGGTAGGTATAATATGAGACCCTCATCTGTTTAAGGCAGGGAGTCCCGAGCCTCAGCACTGTGGACATCTGGGGCAGGTTGGCTCTTGGACATGGGGTGCTGGTCACTCTAGAGAGTTGAGTCTTGTCTCTGGTCTCCACTCACCCCATGCCAGGAGCACGCCTCCCACTTTGCCGTGGCAATTCAAAATACCTGCACATGTTGTTCAACGTCTTTTGGGGGGAATCCTGCCCACAGCTAAGAACTGGATAAAACCGAGTCCATGGACATTGAGTGGCCGTATGCGCAAGATTGTATGTCCAAGTCACAGCATTGTAGAAATAGGATCTTTTGAGATCCTGAGGGCCCCTGTTGGATAGTGCTACTCAACGAAGAGCCCAATCTTCAAGGGTTCAGCCTCATATTGATGCACGGTTACCACCTTTCATTGCATTGGATTAACTTCCTGATTCTATCACTTACAGAGTTTTTGGGACCGTCTCATGGTTTGTAGCTTGCATACAAAAATACGATTCTTGTTATGTCTCGGTGGATATTAGGATACAAGACTTGGAAAAAACCATGGGTGTGGCCAGCTCAGGGTTGCTTTCTGCCTGTCAGCCTCTCTGGTCTCCTACTCCAGTGCCTCAAATGCATCCACCTCCCTTCCTGCAAAGGGCATCTCAACACGTTTCTTCCCCTCCCTCCTGCTTCTCTTTCTAGAGTGAATTTTCAGTCTTGTGATGGATCCAAATGCCAATAACAGTTCCTTAGGGAAGACCCTCCTCCCTGACTCCCCAGGCCTGGTCCAATCTCCTTCTCTACATTCTTATGGTACGGCATGAATTTTCCTTCATAACATCTTTCACTGTTGGCAATCCTGTGTTTATTTTCGTGATTATATCCTCACTCTCAACCTTCGTGTCTCAACTATAAGCTGCAGGGAGGTAGACATGGTATCTCTACTTGCTCATCCTGTATCTCCAACCACTGGACAGTCGGTGGAATTGGGCTGAATTAGTGAGTGAGGAACAAGATACAAAGGAAAATACAACATTATCCCTACATGTAACAATTGGTTGGTGACCTCCAAAAAGGTATGTCCTTGTTGTAATACCTGGAACCCCAGAATGGGACCTTATTTGAAAATTGATCTTTGCAGATGTGATAAGTGAAGGATCTGAGATGAGGTCTTCTTGGATCAGAGTCGCCCCAAATCCACTGTTACATGTCCTTATAAGGGACAAAACAGGAGAGACACAAACACAAAGGAGAAGCCACATGAAGACAGAGGCAGAGATGGGAGGGACATGGCCACAAGACCAGGGATGTCTGGAGTCCAGAAGCTGGTAGAAGCAGGAGGGACCTTCCCCTGGAGCTTTAGGAGGGAGCATAGCCTTGCCCCACCTGGATCTCAGCAGCCTTGCCCCACCTGGATCTCAGCAGCCCTGCCCCACGTGGATCTCAGACTTCTGGTCTCCAGAGCTGGGGGAGGGTAAATCTGTGTTGTGTTAAACCCTTGATTTGTGGTCATTTGTCAACAGCAGCAATAAGAAACTCATAACTTGCCCCCATTTTTTTTTTGAGACATAGTACATTTCTTTCTCATTCTTCTTCTGTTACAACATAAGAGGGGACAGACCATCAATGCATATGGTCTACTGAAGGGATTAAATGAGTAATCATTATTGAAACTATATTCCAAGACCAGCTCTATGTTTGGGCCAGTTGTTTTTGACATCCCCTTCAATATGACATGTTGGCTTTTTAACATATCGGCACCCAGTTTTTTCTCCTTGTCTTTCTTCCAAGACTGACTTCATTCTTTGCCCTACATGTGAGTTGGTTGAGCAAAAGGACTAAACGACGGTGATTATCGTGTGGTCACTCATACATGCACAGCTTACCCTCTGAGTCTTCAAAAATGGGTTGTTGGACGAGTACACGCCCATCCAATTTATAAACACTGTGGGCTTCCCCAATGTCTTCCTCTGAGATTATGACACGGAGAACCGCCAATCAACTTTTCTTTGGATTTCAACCCTGAGGGGTTCCAGTGACTGGTTTGTCTCTGGTTGGAAGGAAAGGGTGTCCCATGAGTGAAAGGCAGTATGCACTTACTTGTCATTCTCCTTCTCTGACTTTGATTTTAAGTAACGTGCTGGAAAGTCAAAGCTCATGTCACACCCCTCCCCTTCCCGTTTTTAATTTTTTTAAACTATCATCTATTTTAGGAAGTCTTATTGCTAAATTTTATTAGATACTTATTTTTTTAACATCACCAGCAGGGGATCTTTATGAAATGTAACAGTGACACATGTGTATCCTCAAGAAGCAGCCATGCAATAAAATGCGTCACTGGTTTTGATTATCCCAAAAGTGCGTAGGGAGAAAACTTACTGTAGAAGTTGTACTGTGATATTTTTAAGCAACGGAGAAGACTGTCTTTTGAGGAGCAATGAAAGCATTAAAATCATGGATGCCATTTGCTTTATATAATAAACTCCTGTAAACTGGATGGTTTTATGATTGAGTTTCCCCAACAGCTGTTTTTTGAATAAGATGTTAGAGGGGTTTTTGGGCATGTTATTTTCCCTTGGGTCAGATTAGCTCTGTGTTAGCTTAGTAGTTAAAGAATACTAAAGTCAACCCATTATAATACAGATTTATCTCCAAACTATGTCTGTAGTAAGTTGTCTTTTTTTTTTTTTAAAGTGTTCATCAACTCTAATTCCAATCAGTTCTAATACATGGTGAGTTTGGGGGGTCATAAGTATTTTTGAGGGTTCATTGACTTCAGAGTACAGATACCATTTTGTAACTAGGATTCAGAGGGAGAAAATTCAGTGAAAAGGAGTAGATGAGCTTGAATGGTCTTTGAGTAATTCATGTCTTCCAAGCGTTCATCATGGAATGATAAGAACTAGGAGTCAATGTTGGAAAGCTTGACTGTTTTCTGTGGCATTCAATGAATTTTAGGAGACCCACATGTTTGGATAGTCCTTGACAGCACAGTAAAGGGTTACCTTAGTGGGTTTGGGGTCTTCCCTCCCTAGAGAGGCCAAGGGAAGAGCTGGTCCTTGACTGGCACTTGGGAGAAAACTGATGATCCAAGCTATATCTTTCCTGATAAGGATGTCTTTGCGTACCCCAGGTCTTTGGCCCTATCAGATAGTTAAACAATGTGATTTATGTTGACCCCATCATTTTCTTTGCCTGGAGCCCTGGGTCACTCTCTATTAGTTTGATCTGTGGGGGAGCAAATGAAAGAATGAGTAACAGGTCCGTCAAAGTAAGGTCACCAAAAACTGGACACCAAGGCTGAGATGCATTTCCCCAGTAGACAACACTCCCTATATGTTGTTGCACATCCTGTCTGTTGGAGAGAAGAGAACCAGGATGTCATGCCTGGTTTCTCCCAGATTCTACCCTATGCATTTTGGACCATGACCGATTTTCATCTGTATCACTTTACCTCAATAGACCATGAGTATAGGAATGACAGCTCTTCTGACTTCTAAGAGTCTGACCTAGCAGATAATTGAATAGGAGTATCACCACCTCATTGATATAGGATATCTGAGACAGCATACCCTGCAATGGTTCCCATTATGAGGGGACCCCGGGAGGATCCAAGACCACCAAGACACTATATAATGTACTGCCATGTGCATACACCTGTTTTCATTTCTTAATAAGTGGCAATGACAATGCTTGCAGAATCCGTTAATAAATGTGAAATTCTCTGAAAAGCACCACCTTCTTGTGACTTTCCCAGGGTAAAACATTCCTGAAACAGCAAATTGAGGTAGAGAAAATGGAGCCAAAGCATGCAGACAACGTATATATCTAGGATACAGAATGTTATGGTGCATCTGGGAGACTGATGTAGGAGAACCTTCAGCGGACAAGAGGCAGCCACTAGCCCATGTGTACCTATGCATGAATCGGGACTTGTGTACGTGTATACTCATTGCAAGTATATGCAGTGTCCTTGGCTGTCAGCTAGGGAAAAAAATAGGTGGTTTTGTGTCTCAGTGAAGAATGACACGTCTTAGGGCATTGGCAAGGGGATCTGGAGCCCACAAGTGAATACTTGAGTCATTTGGGACCAGCACAGAGCACGGTTACCAGAGTGAGGGTTAGAAGATATGAAGTCTCGGGGTCTAAGTGAGCATGGACTCTTCTGAGAAGAGACGCATTGGGCAGGCAAGGTCTAAGCTAAAGATGGGAGATTGTGAACACCTGTAAATGCCCGTGTGTGAATGGAGATGTACTCCTGTATATAAACACAAGTATACAGTACAGTTCGGAGGTCTGCATTAGGACCAGAGACCCTCATGCAAAACAAATCTCTCTCTCAAAAAAAGCACAAGTTAATGTGGAACTCGTTTTGCAAAAAGCTTCTTAAAATGGCTAAGACGCCCCTCTGTGTTTTCTAGGGTCTAAACGGCCAACCCTCAGCTTAGTTATTCTATCTTTTGCCACTATTTAGTGTCTGACTAAGCTTTGAAAGGTTGGATTAACTCAGTTCACTTTGTACTTCGGCTCAATGCCACCCTTGGCTTCGGTTACAAAGACACGTTTCTATTGAGAGTCTGCCCTAAAAAAAGAAAAGAAAACAATATCTCCAATGGAGAGCCCACGACACTGTGCTTCGAATAATACCCTTACTCTATTTGCTGACATTTCAAGCATTAAATTAATATTCTTGAAGTCAATTCATCAGGCTTCCAACCTGTAATTGGGATTCTGAGCACGCAGAGGGAGCACAAGAGGGAGAGCAATTGGTCTGTGGAGTACGGCGGTTTTTCATTTTGCAGACAATCCCAGAAAGCAAACACAATCAGGCAGTGTTCTGGAGGCTGATGGATACTGCTGTTCTCAGGAGTCCAGCAATAAGAAATAGCAACTTGAAGCAAATGTGGAAGAAGGCGTGGCAGCCTGGGAATCCCTCCCACATAGTTCATCCCCGTTGACCCCAATCTGGCTTTCAGAGCATCTTTAACTTTAAGAGGCTTCCATGCGTAGCGACGGGAAAGCTGTTTTCTGAGGGTGCGTAATCCATGCTGAGCCATGAAGAACTCAGGGAGCATTGGTTTCTTGCCAGTGTACGGGCTTCAGGGGAGAGCTGGCCTGTTACAGAGTTGACATTTTAGATTACGGTGGGGCTAGAGTCTTGTTACAATATTTGAGAGCGCTAATACTTCCGCTCAAGCCGTATCAACATGTTTGCACTCAAGATGGTCTAGAGCCCAACTGGATTTGTGTGCATTCCTCCTTCCTTGTAATGCCCCCAGACTTTCATTTAAATGGGGATGTGCAAGGGGCAGCTGTGTGGCTCTGTCGGTGAAGCGTCTGCCTCCGGCTCAGTGGGTGATCTTGGGGTCCTGGGATGGAGTGCGGAGTCTGTTTCTCCCTCTCCCTTTGCGGTTCCTCCTGCTTTTGCTCTCTCTCACTCTGTCAAATGAATAAAGAAAATCTTTAAAAAAGTAAATTGGGACACGCAAGACAAAGGCAGGACAAAGGAGCAACACAAAAGAGGACTCTCCAAAAAGCTCAACAAAAGTTTGCATAAATCACAGGTGGACTGTCCAGCCAAGACTGTTAATACAATCCAAATGGAATTTCCCATTGGTGGACATGCACATTGCTGGTAGGGGCTCTTTAGAATGTCCCGTGTCTAATAATATAAGAGAAATCTAGGTAAATGACACTAATTAGGTATTAGAGAAGAATCCACTCACTATGGGTGGACAGTTCTCCTTTTGGAAATATTTGCCCAAGGACTTGAGGACCAGAACTCTGGCAGAGCAAATCCACTGTTAGAGCAGAACCTTGGTCCATTGTCAAAAATGCCTGGTACTGCATCTTTGGAAACAGACACAAGAAAGCATGATGTGGGCTGCATGCCTAGGTTTTATGGCTTCCTGCATGCATGTCCTGTGGAGAATCAGAAAGCCAAACAGGCAAGGGGACCTCATGCTGGCTGGACTGGCACCTACTAGTTGCCATGTTAAGGGTGATTGCTTTTTCTCCTATTGCTACCCATGTGACCCTGGGAATTTTTGGCCCTTCAAAAATGAGCTTCTGAGTGGGTTTCAGTGGGTTAAGCATCTGTCTCCATCTCAGGTCATGATCTCAGGGTCCTGGGATCGAGTCCTGCATCAGGCTCCCTGCTCAATGGGAAGTCTGCTTCTTCTTCTCCCTCTGCCCCTGTTCATGTTCTCTCTCTCTATCTGAACTAACTAAATAAAAATCTTTAAAAAAGTAAGTTTTCAAAGGCTATAGCCTCTTCAGCTGTTTGCATTATTTAAATAAAAACAGACATGGATGTACTTAGAAGCCAAAGGATCAACACTTTAATATTTACCATAGGAAGTGAGGACAAGGGATTGTACAAATGGCTTTCCAAAGGACAGTAGAAATTTTGGACCTATGTTTATTTATTTTTTCTCCTAATACCTAAAATACTCACAGGAAAGTTTATGAAAAAAAAAAAATGAAATGGAACTTTAAAGTCACTGAGAAAATGTGGAAACCAACACAAAATATCAATAATTTGAGAGGCTGTGAGATGTCAAGGTAGTGAGAATCTATGTCTTCTATGTGTAAATATGTAGATAAAAGCCAGACACAAGGAGGGTACCTTGTGGAACAGGAAAAGGACACGTGTCAATGGATTAAAAATATTTATTCCATTAAATGCAAAGATGTAAATTGCTTCCTTATTATTGCTTTTAAGGAGGTGTGCATTCATTCCTGAGCATATAGATAGGTTTTGTACACATAACAAAATTTCTTCCCCAGCAACTGGCCAAGAGGTGCTTTGCTGGAGAACATGATAGCATTTAGAATGTGGGGGAAGGGCTTGCAAATCCATACCTAAGAGTAAGCCTGGAGAAGGTACAGGGAAGGATAAAAATGTATGGATGACTTTCAAGGTAATGCAGACACTTTGCAAATGATGTCATGGCTCAGCCACCATCTCCATGTAGCTGGAAAGATGGTGTCCAGCATGTCTATTAACACATACACTGCAGGGGTGCCCTGATGGCTGTTGGTTGAGTGTCTGTCAACAGCTCAGGTCATGATCTCAGGGTCCTGGGATGGAGCCCTGTCTTGAGGGGAGGGTCTCTACTTAGTGAGGAGTCTGCTTCTATCTACCCCCAGCAATTTTCCATCTTCAAACACTAAGAGTGTCCACATTCAACACTAACACCTCCTTCCCTTCCCCATGGCCTGGCATCCTTCACTTTATATTCTGTCTCTTTGAATAGGATGGTTCTAGGGTCCTCATACAAGTAAAATCATACAAAATCAGTTCTTTTTGTGACCGGCAGTTTCACCGGGCATCATGTCCTCAAGGGTCATCCATGGTGTAGCAGGTGTCAGAATGTCTTTCCTTTTCATTGTATGATTGGACCCCAACGTTCATCCACTCATCTGTGGATGGACACATGGGTTGCACCTTGTGGCTGTGGTGTTGAATCCTGCCATGAGCATGTGTGACCCTGTATGTCTTCTACCCCTGCTTGAGATGGTTTAAAAATCTGTTTGTTTGTTTTTCAGATAAGTTGCTGGTAGGTCATGACGGAAACTCTCACGAAATAGGTCACCCTGAAACTTTTTAATGGAGGATAGCCCAGCACACTGGGAAGCAGTTTCTCCCATAAAAGCAGGCAATAAATAGACTCCAGGGTTCAAGAGAATCTTTTAAAACCCTTAAAGTTTTTAAGAGTGGGTGGCCTCTGCTGGTCCTGGGGGATGGTTGTTATGAGGCATCCCTAACTAGCTATTGCATTCAAAACTCTAATTAGGGAAGCATTGCCCTCTGTGGCTCTCCGCAGCTTTAAATCCATCTTTTGGACTCCTTTGTGGCAACAATGCATCACGGAAGGAAGTGTTTATTAAAATAAATAACGACGCTTCTACAGAATGAAGTTATCTCTCAGAGCTAAGAGTTTTCCAAGTTCTTGTTTATTTAGCATAAATATGGGATGTCAGCATAGTTAGGAGGTAGGTTTTGCCCAGAGACCTGTTCCGCCTCAAAAACAGACATGGATTATCATGTCAAGTACATGATAGTTGAAATGTCCATATCGCTTTGTACCAAATATGTTGTTTCAGCAACTTTAAGGGAGAGTCCCTCAGCTGGCCTATAGCATAATCCTAGAGAGAATTCTCTTTTGTATCTCGCCTTCTTGCCAGTAGATAAAACATCCATGCTCTCATCGTTCCACATGAAGCATCCCCTGTCAGTCTCTATTTTCAGAGGTGCATCAAACACAGTAGCAGATGATTCCCCAGCAACTGGCCAAGAGGTGCTTTGCTGGAGAACATGATAGCATTTAGAATGTGGGGGAAGGGCTTGCAAATCCATACCTAAGAGTAAGCCTGGAGAAGGTACAGGGAAGGATAAAAATGTATGGATGACTTTCAAGGTAATGCAGACACTTTGCAAATGATGTCATGGCTCAGCCACCATCTCCATGTAGCTGGAAATCAAATCACCTGGATGATTTGTACATATTCATTGACATTTTCTCCTCTGCCTACCTACTATTAAAATTGGCTTTCCAAAGAGGAGAGATTTCCAATGTGTATGCACAGGACACATGTGTGCTGTGTAGAGCTCATTGTCTGAAGACTTGGCTTTCTTGCGGCCCCAAATAATGAATGAAGAAAGATGGGGCCCATTTGGGTTTGTGTATCTCTTATACCCAAACCTCCAAAGAAAAGTTGGTGAGGAATTGATGGGAAGATCTTTGCTCTATTTTCTCATCTCTCAATTTAGGATACGTTTTGAGTGGATAAATATTCCTGGTTTATGAGAGACGTAACCAAATGGCCCATTGGGCGATGCAAAGGCAAAACTGTTTATGAGTCCCTGAACTCAAGGACAGAGACTTGCAATAGCATTTTCTAGAGTGGTTTATCCTAGAAGGCGTTCTTCATCTCTTTTAAGTTTCATTTTCTTGACAATCTTATGAGGTTAGAGTCATTTTCCTATTTTTGCAAATCAAATGCATTCATCCTGATAAGAACATATTCTCCCTTTTAATGTCTCAAAATATTACGTGCACGGTTGAGATGAGTGGGTAAATAGAGATAAAATCCTTGACCTTATCCTCATCACAATTTCCTTCTATCCAGATGTCCTTTGAAATAAGGAATGAGATCTATTTACTCATCTTTTGCATTTGGGTAATGGGCATTGAGTTTGTTTCCATGCCTTTTCCTTTGGTTCGTTTTGCCATACCTCAATTTGTAGACCCAGACTAATGGGTAAGAGTCTTGTTATATTTTTATTACTGGGAGACTCACTTAATCCTCATGGATAACCATGGCGGTGATTTTACCCCTCCCCCACCCAGACAGGCTCAATATTGATTTTGTGTGGATTATGGGCCATTGAATGCATCATTGCTCTATTTAATCATACATATATTCAACACCACTTTGCTTAAGAAATTGCAGATAGGCAGAAATGATTACTGCCAGGCCATTTTTACTGTGTGTGTGTGTGTGTGTGTGTGTGTGTGTGTGTGTGTGTATGTGTAATTCAAGGGGAGAGAGTGGTCTTTCCAGTAGTTCTGAATAATGGAATTTTAAACTGGTGAGGGATCCTATTTATGCCTTGAAATAAGAAAAAAAAAATCAATGCGTTTCTTCAACTGCATTCTTTGGGGGATAAGAATTTCCCTGTATCATGACTACTTATTAAATGCTGTATCTTATAGCTCAGGCTGAGTTAAGCTCCAGTAATAAAGGTCCCCCAAGCCCCCATGTCTTGAAACAAATACTACTTATTCCAACTCTGTCCTGGATGTTTTGTTGAGATATAAAAGCATGAATATGCAAATGATAATGTTGAAGTTCTTTTGGTAAAACCATCCAGGTAGTTTGTTAGTAATGTGCCATCACAGCGTTAGACCAAACAACTGATGGAAAGTCATTGAGGTGCTTTGTAACTGGGGCTGGGGTATCTGGCTTGTCAGGCTCCCTGCACCCTGGTCTCTCTCTCCCTTGCCATGGTGACACTCCAGGTGGCTCTGAGTAGATCTCTACTAGGAAGAAACACGTGCTCCCCGACGTTTCCTTTTATCACTGCTCACCCACTAGAGTAGCGAAAAGATCTTATACTTATCCTCATTCTCTCTCTGTGTATTACACGACACACTTGATTGATCTCAAGCTTAGCCACAGAGGGAATTCACAGAAAGGATCTTTTCTTTAACTCTAATATTCAACTGATGTGCATGAATTTGTGCTTTGAATTATTACAGGAGAACAAGTGCACATAGAGGGAGACACCTGTGGACTCACATTGACAATGGGATCTGAAGACAAAGGAGGAATTTAGGGTGTGTTTGCTTATTGAGCAACATGGAGTCTGAGGTCTTGGGGTTATGGGTTCCATTTCCTTCTCATCTATCAATCTCAGAAACCATTCATCACTTGGTGGCCCCTGGGCTCAAAGGGCTTGGACCCTGTGAGACAGACATCTCTGAAGCCCCAGAATCAGGCAATGATTATGTGATCATTTATACAAGTGCATGAGCTGAATAATGCTTTGGCGATTTCAGTGAGGAAGGCAGGGGCAGGGGGCGGGGTGCGGTGCAGACCTGATCGTCAGAAAAAGAGAGATGTGGGAACCACCCTAGCTGTTTGCTTAGGAAGAATCCAGTCCAAAGAAGTGAAATCAGCTTTTGAGACCTAAAGCAGGTGTTTGAAAATAACAGGAGACAAAGTCAAGAATGGGAGACACATTGATGACAATTTCAAAAAGCCCTATTGGGCTAGTTCCCCTTCCATACAATGCTGATTTTACATTCATGGCACTTAGAAGCACGTGACAAATGTGGAAAGATGTATAGACCTCTGAAGAAAACTAGCCTGTCCATTAGATCAAAGCATTCCTGAGAGTTAAATGAGATAATACAGCTAGGTCCTACAGCAGCTTCCATGTTGAAAGCACAGAATTAAATTAAAATACACAGATGCTTACAGGCAGGTGGGATTGGAGAACTACTCTTGGAGAAGTACATTGTTTAAAAATCAGACGTACTGCTGGTCGTTGCAGTTTTATCTGCGACACTATTGGGTAGGAGCACACCAACTACGCTTTTCTTTTGTGGTGGGCAAATGTTCAGGCTCGCTGGCCCACGTCCCTCATTTGTCCAGGGAAAACAGATCAAATTTCCCTTTGCTCACAGGACATGCTTTGCTTCTCACCGCAGACCTGCAACGCTGATTTAGGGCTGACATTTTTATGATGAGCTCCCAGTGTCCATTACCCGGTGCAACTTCCAACACCTAGAGGCTTGCCATGGAATGGAAACTCAAGGCGTTGTTGGCATGACTGACTTTTTTAGCAGGCACCATGCTCTTGTACTCTGGGCCATTCCCTCCTGGTTAGACCTCCAGATTCGGGGAATTCCTGTCGCAACAACTTGTAAACTTGTCCTCAGGATGAAGCTTGTGTTCTGCGTTTCTTGGCATCCTTGCTAACCGATTTCATGGAATTGTGTTTCTCTGGGGAGCCATCTACTTACTTGAGGGTCTTTGTTCATTTTCTAGTGTTGCCATACAAATGAACCTAAGCTGGGTGACTTAAATAGCACACATGTACTCTCACACATTCCTTCTGCTGGTGGGAAGTTCAAGATCAAGGTGTCCACAGGGTTGGTTCCTTCCAAGGTCCATGAGGGAGGATCTGTTCCAGGCATCTCTGCAACTTCTGGTGGCCTCCAGTGTTCCTTGGCTTTCCAAGGACATGTTCCTTGGATCGTCGCACTGTCTTCTCTCTCTGTGTCCAAATATTCCATTTTTATAAGGATGCTGATCATATTAGAGTAGGACCTACCCTAAAGACCTCCTTTCAACTTGATTACCCTTATAGCAACCCTATTTCCAAAGAAGGTCACGTTTTGAGGTACTAGGGGATGAGTAGACCCACACATATTTTTTGGGGAGGACAGAATTCAACCTCAACAGTGTCTTAATAAGAACATTCACACCACACATGCAAACCTATTTACTATGGTGGCATTGGTTAGCCAACTTGCCATTCTATAGAATGCGTCCCCTATGAGTTGTGTGTTTGTTGCAGAGTCAGTAGAAAGAGAACACAGCATGAATATTGAACATTACTTCGCGGGGAGATGAGACAGCAATCTCCTTGCCCAGCCTGCACCTGGCCATTGGTTTAGGTAAGAGGAGAACTCAAGAGGACTATGCGTGTTCCCTTCTTCTCTCTGCCAAGCCCTTCTGAAGGGAAGCTCTTAGAGGTTGCTCGTGTAAGGCTCAGAGGAGAGTATTTGCTCCCAGCCTTTCTATGGGAGTCTCAAGAGCGCTGTAAAATGCTGGTTGCATTGTACCCATCAACAAGAATGCTGTGTGATGTTCACATGGTTCGCCATGAGGAATGCATGCTTCTTCTTTCTTTCATACCCATGTCTCTCTGACCAAGGGGCTCTGGGCAACCAAAACAGCAATTTCAGCTCCTCTTACGCAGGGGTGGTGATGAATGTAGAGCCCCTGTGCCAGCAAGAGCTGGCACGTGCGTTCCATATTTTCTCTAACAGTGATTGGATATGTTCTTTTTCTCCCAGGTGGAAGGTACATCAAACCAAGCAGAGTAAGATACCAGCCAGTGGTCACCATTCTAAGCTGGACCTGCTGGGGATAGGTGTCTCCATTGGTCATTATTTTCTGTACATGGCCATACTAATATTGAAGTTTGTGGTTAACTCAGAAGGGATGAGGCCTTGGTAAGATGTATTGATCATTTGAAATGCTGGATGATGATGTGCCCCTTGGTGTACTCCCGGGGGAGGCCTCCAGGTGTGCCCCCAGCTATGCTCCCAAGGGAGGCCTCCAACCATACAAGAGCTGGGAACTCATCACCATGAAATGCAGTAGGTGATGTGGCATGTAACAAAGGCTTGCGCGCTTTCCTGCCAGTGCGGTCACCAACATGAAGACGTTCATGATTTGGCGAGGCTCTTGAGCTGGTGGAAGGAGGTATATCTGGCAACCGGTCACCTTTCTAGAAGGAGCTCTGAGCCCTGGGTTGGTTGGAATAATGAATATACTTGGGGACCTCCTGTGGGAGCATAGCTGGGGATCTCCTCTGGGAACACAGCTGGGAGGCCACCTGGAAGCACACCTGGAGGCCTCCGATGGGAGCACACTGGGAGACCTCACCTAGGACTACAGCTGGAGACATCCTCTGAAACCATACCTGGAGATCTCCTCTGGGAGCACACCTGGGGTCCTCCCTGGGACCACAGATGGACACCTCCCGTGGACCACAGCTGGAGACATGCCCTGGGACCACAGCTGGAGAACTTCCCTGGGAACACAGTTGGAGACCTCCCTTGGAGCACAGCTGGGGACCTGCACTGTGACCACAGCTGGAGACCTCCCCTGGGAACAGCTGGAGACCTCCCTTGGAGCACCTTTAGAACCACCAAGACCCTTAGCAAAGTTGATTTGGAAGTGGGTTTTGGACTTAAGGAGGCAAGAGATGAGGAACTTAAGATAATGGTCAGGTCACCCACATGGCAAAGACACTGCATTGACTTTGCTCAGCCCATGTTGACCTCAGACCCTCACAGCGACTCCAGTGGTTTCAACCATTAAGATCGGAACAACCACAAATCTGAGTTTAAATGAGAGTTTGGACGAGCCATGTGAAATAGCTAGCTTCCCCAATGCTAAATAAAACAGCTCATAAAATAGCTTGTAAAGAGGTATTTATAGGCTAGCTCAAATCTTCCATGAGCCTTGGGGTTTCAGATTTTGAAATATCTACATTTGCATTTCAGTATGGCCTGGGAGGTGTGATCTACCCTAATTCCCAAGGTGCCAAGACAGGAATGCTCAGAGGGGTCCTGGTTGGCATTGCAGTCAGGCAGAAGCTAGTGTCCTCTTCCTTCTCTCTTCCTAGCAGATTATGTGAATCCCCAGATTAAAAAGGGGGTAAAATCAAATACTAAACTGCCATTTTCCATGGGGAGTGAAACTCTGAACCACTTCATAAAACCTTACTTTCCGTAAACCCTATAACTCCTTCTCTTGAGTCTTCCAAGAATATTAAAAGGAATTTTAATTCAGATTTTGGAAATAGACCACACATATTCTATGTATTTCATACCGTTGGCTATTAATACCTCCAAGGGAGCTTCAATTTCCATTTGAAAAAAGGCTTAGAATTGAAGAAAATAATAGTCTGGAGGTCTCCATTGCCAAATAAAAAGAGGGCTGTATTAATTGTCTATATAATTCCAGGAAAGGGATTTTTATTTCATTTCTCCCCCCTCCCCGGTAACGTTTTTCCCTCATGGAGCCAACTTCCCCTCATTTTGTTTTTCATTTCTTGCTCGATTAACCCTAGAAGTTTATTGTTTTCGCCTTTCCAAGGTACGGACTTGGATTTTGCATCCTTTGGTGTTCAATTCTTTCCTGGCGACTTTTATGAGTGTGGGCTGCATTTCACATCCTTTTGGGTTCTCAAGATGTTCCTTGCAGTTCCACTGGGCTCTGCTTCCCCCAGCAGCAACTTTGATGGCAGAGGTGACGATATTTGGAGCGTATAGACCTCATTTTTTTTTCAATTTAAATTCAATTTAATCAATATAGAGTGTATTATTAGTTTCAGAGGTAGAATTCAGAGATTCATCAGATGCATCTAACACCCAGCGTTCATTGCATCAAACGCCATCCTTCAAGCCCATCACCCAGTTACACCACACCCCACTCACCTCCCCTCCAGCAAACCTGCTGGTTTCCTAGAGTTTGTTTTTTTTTTTTTTAAGATTATTTATTTATTTATTTGAGAGAAAGAGAGAATGAGAGAGGGAGCCTGAGTGGGGGGAGGGTCAGAGGGAGAGGCAGACTCCCTGCTGAGTAGGGAGCCCAACATGGGACTTGATCCTGGGACTCTGGGATCATGACCCAAGCCGAAAGCAGACGCTCAACCAACTAAGCCACCGGGCGCCCAGTTTGTTTCCTGGAGTTAAGAGTGTCTTATGGTTTGTTTCCTTTCTGATGACTTTCCTTTTGGTTTTCCCTCCCTTCCCCTGTGTTCTGTTTTGTTTCTTAAATTCCACATGAGTGAAATCATATGGTATTTGATTTTCTCTACTTATTTCACTGAGAGTAATACCTTCTAGTTCCATCCACACCATCGCAAGTGGCAAGATTTCATTCTTTCTGATGGCTGGTAGCATGCCATTGTCTACAAACACCACCTCTCATTTATACCCATCTATCTGTCGTTGGACGTCTGGGTTCTGAATTTGGAAACAAGAGCATCTTTTTGTTCACTTTTCTAAAAACACAAGGGAATGGACCCACATCTATGCTGAAGACAGTGGGGTTGAAGGAACAAAGGGAATTCACTCTGGAGAGACCCCAACCAAGGACGACAGAGGGTCCCGTTTCCATCACCTTCACTGTTGTGGATGCCTCACTGGCCCAACTGAAATTGCCTTACTTGCACATATGGGTTGGGAAAAAATATATATGGGGCTCAGCAGGGTTATTCTACAAGACTTGCCAGAAAATTGGAGAAAGGAAAAAGGAAGTGTGAGGCCAGATGTCAGCATCAAAGGCGTGGCTTCGGGCGACACCAACAAATTGAAGAGGACCAGGCTGTGGTCTGGTTATTTAAATTATGCCTCTGTCCGTCCTGTTACTCCAGGACCTAGGGCCAAACTTCAAAGTCAGATGGATATTTTATGCATGACAACTTGGACAGATGTATTGGGAAATGACCAGAAAGGCTAATTTCTAAAGTTTTCGAGGTGAGAAAGAGCGTGATTCTCTCTAAAGGCTGAAACGCTGTATGAAATGATACTCTAAAATGGCAAAAATTTGGCAATCTGTTTTCTGTTTCCTGGAATTTAGACAGTTCAGTATCAGAAGCATTTTCCTTCTTTCTCTTTCTTTCTTTCTTTCTTTCTTTCTTTCTTTCTTTCTTTCTTTCAAAGAAAGGCAACCTTGTAGAAAATAAGACAGCATGATTTGATATATTAAAAATCTTCCGATTATGTAGAAATCGGATTTGAAATTTTACTTTTTAATGCACTCAGTGCTCTTTGAAACTTTCTGCAGAAATTCTTTCCCTCAGCTTAAAAAAAAAAAACAAAACAACCCTACATTTGAGAAAAAAAAAAAAAAAGGAAATTAGCCATCGGCTATATTATTTTCTGTGTGGTAAAAGCTACAAGCTCATTATGTGCAGACTGAAACTTTCTCTGGATGAACACGGTTACCTTTGTTCCCAGAATTGAAAGAGGGGAGAAAAAAAAACCCAGCTAGTGGAAGGTTATTTCACATGGGAACACAATATTAGAAAACAGAACTGTAGGGAAATTAGAAATTTATATGTAAAATGATTTCTCTTTAAACGGTCATGATGGAAACATAATGAAGCTTTTCTCTTTAGGAAAATGACATTTATTATTAAAGACCCATTTTAATGGGGTTCTTCTATAGTGCTTACTCCTTCTTTTAATGCCGAGTTGCCCCGATGCATATCACCAATGTGAAAAGTGCTAGTTTGTGTTAATATTCAGGCTAAATATTCTATAGGATGGGACCTTTGTACTTGTGCAAAAATTCTTCCTGAAATTGGAAAGACCAAGACCCTATAATGGAGAGGTTGAGTTTGTAGGTGGAGAGTGTTCAGAGAATTCTAGATTCTTGCTGGATGCAATATTGCTAGATGTCAAGGCATCCTACACAATGTGAGCATTGCCCTTATAAGTGGAATATTGTGGTTCCCCCAATATAAAAAGTACTAAGGTGTTAAATGAGGTTAAATTCCACCAAAACTCTGTCTAAGCTTTGTGTGTGTACACAAACACACAAACACACACAATTTCTTCTGAGCCATCTCACAGTAAGTAGAAGACATGGTACCCTCTCCCTCCCAAATACTTCAATGTATTTTGTAGAACAAGGACATGCTCTCAAATAACCACATAATTGAAATCAGGACATGGAGCATGAGTACAAGTTTACAAGATGTCCTTGTGTTCACACATGCATGAGACACAGGACTTCTGTGCTTTGGATGAAAGCCACGGACTTCAGAATTTTCTCCACTTCAACCAAGAACCTTGGTGCTTTGAGCTAGAAAGAGCCTCCTCCTACTGGACTTGAATATCCATCTCTTTACAAGGAAGTTGCAGAAAGTACCATGTATGTGTGTCTCTGGTCCTCTCTGGATTCAAAGGGATAAGTAGGACCACATAGGTTTCCTTGTGCTGTCAGCCCTATCCAGCCTGGACATCGCCCCAGTAGTGGAAATGGGTTTGCTTAAGATTGACCTCGAGGTGGGTCATCCTAGCATGGCAATACCACCAGAGTCTTGCTTGACCCCACAGTGATGTTTGACCCCATGATCTGCCTCCTGGAGTATTTTGGGATCTCCATTTCCCTGCACCTAGGAGTGTCCTCAACAATTGTTCTTGGGAGACAATGAGGAAGCTTCATTCCAGCAAGAGTTTACGTGAAAAACTTTGTCATGAGAGGAAGAAAAAACCTGCCCCTCAGCTATCATTTCAACCAGTGGTTGGGTTCCACATCATCCTAGAGGACTCGTTGCTTCGGCTTAATTACTGTGTGTAATTTTTATTCTCCAGGCACCCCAGGGCACGGGGAATATAAAGAGGTTATGCTGAGAAAGCAGTGGGTAGTCAACAGTATACGTTAAAATAGAAAGAACGACACCTTTTCAAACCTACCCGATAATCCCATATAACTGAATGAGAAAAGCACATTCTCCATCATTGCTTATTGAGAAATATATCTAAACCTTAATGAGGCTCTTCTCAAACCCATGAACGTGCAACACTTTAAGGCATTTCTATTATATCTAGATATCTAGATGACTAATTTTATATGTCTCCTTTCATTTTCCATATAGGATCCTGCCTTTATTACCTTCTTGGTTTTATATGATAATCCTGGAACAAATGACCACACAGACATTTTTCTTCCCATTTTCCCAGGAATACCCATTCTAATTAGGAGTTGAGCCTAATGCTTTTGGTTATTCCTGATCATTCAAAGTGGATCTCTCTCATGTCTCATTCATTTTGAGCAATCAGCAAATGTTGAATGAATAAGAAATCCACTCAAATATGATTTCTTTGAGGATGAATCACCTTAAAATTTTACAGATGTTAAATTTAGATTTAAGAATGACAGGATTATGTAGGATATTTGTAGTTCTCATTTCCATTTAATGTTTTTTTGTCTTATTTTGTTTTGTTCTGCATAAAAAAGTACTTAATGACTTAAATAAGGTGTTTTGTTTCTGTCACGGGTAGGTCTTGCATTAGGTTTTGGGTTAAAGCAGTAGGATTTGGGGAGGTCTAGTCTCTAACATTAAGAAAATAATCAAATATATGTGATGAGGAATGTAAGTATTTTGAAAGCATAACTTATTAAGGAAGAAATGGGGAGCCTAATAGAATAATGAATTAGACATTTTGGTAATTATAAGGAATAGTTTATTTGTGTGAACAGGCAGAAGTTTGATGATAGACCTTTTTGTAGCATAAAAAAATACAACTCTGCGTTTTCCAAGTCTCATATTTCAAAATAAACAGGCTTAGTTAATTTCCCGGGGGAATGTTTCCAATTGAGTGACAAAGCATGCATGAAATGGAATGATATAGGGTTAGACTTTAAATATCAGGACTGTCTGACATGCCAATGATTATTCTGAAGACCTAATTGCCGTCAGGTTAGATTTCTAACTGAAGTATTGATCCGTAGGATAGCCATCTGTATTCCGGCTTGGTTATGATGTAAGGAATAAGATTCCGATGCTGCCCCAAATCCAAGGGGCAGAAGATACACACAAGACTTATTTAGGTAAGTGAGCCACACCATATTTATGTATGTGCCTATTTAATGGTATGAATGTAAGTATTGTAAGAATTCAGAGGAGAAAGCGGCTGCTGTGGTCTTCAGCCAAGGCCAGAGGGAGAGATGGGGACATGAGTCTGTGCACTGAGTGTAGGTAACACCTGAATACAGTACAGGAAGCAGAGTGCAAAGTGAAGCAGGAAGGTGCCCATTGGCAGAGATGTGTGCTACAATGGGCTTGGGAAAATGGGGAGGAATTTTATGGGAAGATCTGTAGTGGCCATGCCCCCAACTTAGGAGGTCTGAGGACATGAGGTTTATGAGTATGGGATGTACGGATTTGGAAGATAGACTCTACGACATGATTTCTATCGGTGAATGAATGGACATGAGTTTTGCAGAAAGCGAGAGATGGGATGAGAGATTAATTATGAGGAACTGGATCATGTGACTCTGGAGGAGGAGGGGTCCCACAGTTGGTGAGACCTGGGAGACCCGGGAACATTGATGGTGTCATTCAATCCAAGTCCAAAGGCCTGGAAATCAGGGGACCAATGGTGCCAATCTGAATCCAAAGGCAGAAGAAGATGAGATGACATATCCCGGCTCAACAGTGAGGCAGAAAAAAAAGAAGAGTGTAGACAAATTCTCCTTTCTCAACGTTGTTCTAGTCAAGCCCTCAGCTGATTAGTTGAGGCTCATCCACACTGGAGCAGGAAATCTGCTTCGAATGCCAGTTTCATCCACAAACACCCTCCTGGACACATGTGGAAGTAGTGGGCACTCCCCCTGGCCAGTCAAGGTGATGCATAAAATGAGCCATCATGGATGTGTTGTAAATATTACCCATAAGTGCCCACCATATATTGCTTTACAGAGAATCTTCTACCTTGCTACACAGATCCTTCCTATGAAGAAAATAAAGAGTTGGGTCCATTCTACAGAGGCACAGACTGAAACAGAGGTGTCATAGCAGAAGTCAATAAGTACATGGACCTGTTACTCTACATTTATTATTGATTAATTTCTTTGGGGGAACTCTTAAGTTACTGCCTTGAATTAGGATGAGGCTGTGTTGGCGAATATTCACACGTCCTTCTCATCTGAACAGGTGTGACGTGTATCTCCATCTATGGCTGATTTAGACTTGTAATAAATTACATCTAATGCCCATGTTTTAGATGGCCACTCTAAAGTTTCAATGGAAACACAGAAAGGAAATTAAATCATGCATCTGGAAAGTAGTGTGGACACTGGTTGGCCTGAGCCTCATAACTGATCAAAGAAAATGAAGCCTGGAATGTGGGTGGTGTGAGCCCAAGGTCACAGAGGAAATTAAGGGCAGGGATGGTTGTAGAGATCTAGGCTCTATGTCTTGGCCCATGGACAGTGTTGAATGATGGTTCCCCCAAATATCCCAGAACCTATAAATGGGAACTTATTTGGAAAGAGGATCTTTGCAGACATGGTTAAGAATCTCAAAATGAGGTCTTCCTGGATTATGCCCTAAATCCAATGGCAGGTGTCCTTGCAAGAGAAATAAGAAGAGACACAGACACAGAGGAGGAGCCAAGTGAAGATGGAGGCAGAAATGGGAGGGATGGGACCACCAGCCCAGGGATGCCAAGAGTCCCAGAAGCTGGAAGGGTCAAAAAGGACCCTCCCCTGGAGCTTTGGGAGGGAGTACAGGTCTGAGCCACCTGGATCTCAGTGGGCCTGCCCCACCTGGATCTCAGTGACCCTGCCTCGCCTGGATCTCAGACTTCTGGTTTCCAGAGCTGGGAGAGGATGAGTTTCTGTGATTTTAAACCAGTTAGTTCATGGTTCTTTGTTACTGCAACCCCCAGAAAGGAATAGAGTTTGTCTCAGGCTGTTTGTTTTCTGTGGTTCCCAAAGCAAGAATATAGCACTTCTGTTGGATGAATTCCTTGTGCCGTATTACCAGCCACCCACACTGTCACTGGGACAAAGCCCATGTCCCCGGCCAACAGTACTGAGAAGAATGACGGATGAGTGTCATGCCTAATGGCCATCTCTGATTTTCTCCTGTGCCCCATTTGCAGATAGGCTGTGGGCTTCCTGCTCAGACCCTGGCACTAACTGTGGAAGAGCTCTGTTTGTTTTCACGACTCAAATCAGCCTGGTGTTTTCATATTCTCTCCCACAAGACGTGCCGTTTGGAATGATGACAGGAGGTAGAGTTCTCCTAAAGTGATCACAGAAATGCTACAAATCCTTGACATCGGTGATATTATGATATGTTATTCTGACCTTCTCATCCCCTGCCAGGACTGAGTCAGAGACATCAGAAACACGTCCTGGAGGTCAGCTGTCATGGGGAGTCTGCTGTTTGCCACAAACTGCCTCTTTGAAATATGTTAGTGCAACCAAAACATAGCTGTTTGAAAAGGTCAATAAGTAGTTATTTTCTTATTTTTTTGCAGGATGCGGAAAGCATCGGTATTGTGGGATTTTCTTTCTTTCAGTATTGAGTTCTGTAAACCACAGAAAAGTTGGATGAATACATAAATTGTACCCTTCAAAGGATGGTTAAAAAACTCAGCTATGTTTTATTTTATACTTTTTCTATTTTTAATTTAAATTCAATTGGGTTAACATAGAATGTATGATTAGTTTCAGAGGTAGAGTTCAATGATTCATCAGATGCATTGAACACCCAGTGCTCATGCCCATCCCCCGTTTTCCCCATCCCCCACCAACCTCCCCTCCAGCAACCCTCCGTTTGTGTCAGTTAAGAGTCTCTTACAGATTTGTTTCCCTCTCTGATGACTTCCCATTCAGTTTACCCCCATTCTCTTTTGTTTCTTAAATTCCTCTCATCAGTGAGATCATATGATAATTATCTTTCTCTGATTGACTTATTTCACTCCGCATAATACCATCTAGTTCCATTCACAGCATTGCAAATGGCAAGACCTCATTCTTCCTGATGGCTAAGTAATAATCCACTGTGTGGAGGAACCACGTCTTCTTTATCGATTCATCTGTTGATGGACATCTAGGTTCTTTCCATAGTTTGGCTATTGTAGACATTGCTGCTAGAAACATTTGGGTGCACGTGCCCCTTTGGATCACTACGTTTGTATCTTTAGGGTAAATACCCAGTAGTGCAATTGCTGGGTCATAGGGTAGTTCTATTTTCAACTTTTTGAGGAACCTCCATGCTGTCTTCCAGAAATACAAAGACTCACTTCACAACATCTGTAGCCATTTTTTGCTGAATTGCAAAATTAAAGTGTTATTTTATTGAATATAAAATGTGCTTCATTAGTAAATGTATCCGAGTAGCAAAGAAACTTATGTCTCTGAAGCAAACACTCAGATGTCACCATCTCTGAGATTGAGTTTCATAGAGTCCATCTCATCATGGGTAATTTGTGGAGACAAAGGGATCCAGGACTCTGGCTACTTCAAGGACACTCCGTGGAAGTCATACTTGGGGGCGCTGGAGGGGGACGCCTGCGTGGCTCCGTGGGTTAAGTGTCTGCCTTCAGCTCAGGTCATGATCTCAGGGTCCTGGGATCCAGCGCCACATAGGGATCCCAGCTCAGCAGAGAGTCTGCTTCTCCCTCTCCCTCTGCTTCTCCCCCTGCATGTGCACTCTCTGTCTCTTGAATGAATAAATAAAATGTTAAAAAAAGAGAATCATACAGATTGAGCACAGGGGGAACAAAGGGCAATGGCTTTAGTGGGGTTCTCTGTATGGCAGGCAGTTGCATGGGGGTACTGTCTTCCCTCCTTGTGTGTAAGCCTATTCTCCTGATTTTGCAGAATGAACCCTAGAAGTACAATTGCTGGGTTCTAGGTTAGGCAGGTTCGCAATTAATCAAGAATGCATTTTTTTTTTTAATTTTTTAATGTAAGGTCAACAGGATTCCAATCACTAATTTCTTGGCTTTTTACCAAAAGGGACGGTCTGTGTCTGAATTTCCTGCAGAGGGACTAGCAAACAGTGGCTTTGACCTAATTTCCCTTCATTATTAAAGAAAGTTTCTGATTGTGTTCATCTGGCTTCTTGTTTACTTGGGCTGCCTTCACTTCCCAGCCAACGAGGTTCTGAAAAGGAACCACTGGGAAGTGGACATTACCGTTGTATCCCCGGTTTGGAAATGCAGATTTAGAGAGGTTTTCTCTTCCTGAGTTGGTCATCCTCTGTACCCACGTAGCAAGAACGGCATCCTTGGGGTGTGGGGAAGAAGGTCAATGGACTGGCTGGTGCCTGCCTAATTGCAGGGTGCGGGGTCAGGTTGTGACAGCCCTGGGCTTTAGCACCTAGCACTGTGGACCTGGACATCCTTAGGATGGGGTTCGTTGGCCTGGGGGACGGATGTTCAGACCTGGACGCTGGCACACAGGGTAGTTGCCTGGCATTGGATGTGGGGAACATGGCGCCCTTGGCCATTGGTCCCTTGCTCCCTCTGCTGCATGAACATCCTGCTGTCTCCCTCCCGTCCACGTTGGCCCCCGGTTTGCTCAGTCAATTTCTGTCTATCAATTGTCAAAGCATCAGATGCTATGCTGGTTCCATGTCCTAGAAACAATCTAAGGAGGCATGCTCCTTCCCATAGAAGGAGAGGTCCGACCTCTACCTAGAAAACTGGGTGTCGTTCCTCTTAAAACTTCATGCTCCTTGCACTTGGAGTGAATGGGGGGCCTTGTCTTTGGAGGGGACCAAACAAGTCCCGTTTTCCCTCAGGCTTCATGATTTTTTGTTTTTCAGAAGGCTGTGGAGCCCTATTTCAAAAGAATGCAGATGAGTGTGCTGCCTTTGATCTCACTGCCATGCGGTCTCAGGTAAATTCTGCTTTTCTACTCCGTTAATGGATCCTGTCACGCTTGACAGGTGTCAGATGGCCTCAACCATTATTTATGAGGAGGCGTTTGGCATGGTGGTTCATTCAAACCAAGCCTAGGCATTTTTTTTTTTTTAATCCTCCTTTACAAGGTAGAAGTTCTTGTCCCATGTTTCAGCTGCCTAGAGATGACCTTAGAATCTGACAACAGAGGCGGGAACCCATCCAGAACTTTGCAGGAAGAAATTTCCCTGCCAGCATCCACGGTACGACTCCCAGCATGATTTCCATCTAAGGCATGGGAACATTGGGTCACCGTGAGATTCAAGAACTTTCTCCAGCTCCCACATCTAGTAAGGGGCTGAAGCAACATGTATTAGAGTTGGAGTTCAGGTTTTGACCAGTGCACAAAGCTAGCCATATATTTTTTTGGTATACTATATAGTAAGTTTTATAGGTTTATAATTATATATAAATGCAATAATAAATTATATACATATAAATATACAAAATTAAATGTGTACATATATACATATGTAAAACCACCCAGAGAATCATATTAAGTACACCAAATCATGGTAAGGGTAAAATTATACAGTAATAGTGGGATAATAAGAAAAATAGTTCTTATGATTATGTACTGCATGAATAAAGTGATTGAAATTTATTCTCAACACCAGATAATTTTTTTGCTGCTTTGTTTTTTGACGTGTGTCAAGTGTCCGGAGAAGTACAATAGATGGTATGCATAAAATGTGGCTAAAAATTCTGTGTAGGACATATATGAAACTGTTCTTGCAAATGGTGAACTGGAACATGTACTCACATAGATATGTAAGCTTTTTTTACTAGAAAATAGAACAATCTGAAACTGTTAATTCCTGGATGTCTAGGTTTAGTAATTAAAGCTTGCTAACTGGAAAGAAAAGGGCAATATATCTGAGAAAAAGTTATATTTCAGAAATCCACATATTACCATGAAGTGTGTAAGAGCACATGCTCTAAATTTATAATATAATATAATATAATATAATATAATATAATATAATATAATATATCTCTAATACAGTATATCTCTAATACAGTATATTTCATAATATAATATAATATATTATAATATACCTCTAATATAGTATATCTCATAATATAATATATCTAATACAGTATATTTCATAATATATCTCTAATATAATACAATATCTAAATATAATACAATATTCTCTAATACAATCTATCTCTAAAATAAGATACAATGTCTCTAGTATAATGTAACATAATCTATCTGTAATATAACATGTAATATAAAAGATAAAAAATGTAGAATTTCCTTATTTATTTTTCTATATGTTAGAAAACCAAATGTTTAAGCTGTGAGCAGATGCTCTAAGATCACTATAATATACCACATGTAACACAATATATATAATATACAACATATCACATATAGAGTATATAGAGGGCAGGAAAGGGATTTCCCCTACAGCTGCCAGGCCAGAAGCAATCAGCTTTGCTGACACCTGGATTTTAGAGTAGGGAGACTTCTGACCACTAGAACTCTAGATGCATAAAGAACTGGGTTGTTTGAAGCCTCTGTGTTAGTGGTAATTTGTTACAGTAGCCATGGGAAACTCATGCAAGTGTGCCACCTTTTCTGCTTTGGAGAAATTTCCTATATTCCTTTATCTCTTCGTGCGACGTACATCAGTTGAACTCTTACCATGATGGTCAACAGCCAATAGATAAAAATTTGCCCTTTCCAGGCAGGACGTGTAAAACAGACCACCCCCTTTGAGCATGAAATAGGGCATAACCAAGAAAGCTAAGAAGTTCTAAGGCACCAGGCAATGGAACCAGATCCCACCAGACAAACAAGGATTGGTGGATTGATTGCATGTTCTCTGGGGAAGAGCGCGTGTGTCCAGGTGCTGGAGGGCATATCATGTACCGAATGGTGGTCCCATGATGGTATGTTTCATTTTCTCAGGAGTTTCAGGCTGCCCTGGATCCATTTGGTGATTTGGCTCTGGGACATTTTTCTTCCTCCAAAAGGATAAGCAAAGACCAGGAGAAGGTGGCTTCCCTCTGACTCAATGAAGGAATGGTGTCATCTTGGCTCTACCATTGAAGGTCTGGTGACCATCTGTAATACACTCTTGAACTCTGGTTTCACTGACCATTGACCATGTGAAAGTAAACGACGGCAGGTGCGGGCATGCTCAGTCTGAAGGTGAGATGAAGGACGTTTGAGTGGAGGAGGGTTGAGCGGAGAAGGACATCCGTTTACTGGGCAGGGATCACACAACTGTCACAAACAGCAACTTTTGTGAAACCGACAGCAAGCACTGCCATGCCCGTGCTTAAAATGGGGCTGTTACTTGCGTGCTGGGAAATTACTGTAAAGATTTAACACTTTAAGTGTTTTGGAATATCTTTAATATTTTAAATCCAACTTCCTGCAGGAGTATGACATGATTGATGGAGATGGTAATTAAAGCTGCTGGTACAACGGTGACATTTCAGAAGAAGCTCTTAGTACAATCAGTGGATGTGTTCTGTGCTAAGTGGTTTCATTTCCTTGTATCTTTTCGAACCTCAATTTCATTAGACTGATCTTCTCTTATTAGGAAAGAAAATTTTCTCAGAAACGTGGTATATAAAAATGTAAAATATGGGATGTTTTTTAACACAATATGTTTATAGACACGGAATGATTGATGAGATGGCATGCAAAATCATATGAAATTGTATATGTATATTGTATGAAAAAAAATGGCTCTGCGTACTATCATTCTGGCAAAATTCTCAAAACTAAAAACTGCAGGAGGTACTAGGAGGGTGGTTCATTTTCCTCATTTGAAAACAGAGAAACTTAAATCCCTTTGTTACTGTCTCAACAAACCTCCTTTTCCAATGGTGCCTTGTATGTTATAGTGAATGTCCACAAAAGATACATATTTTCTTGAGTTTATGATGACAAATTGCTATGAACCGAATTGTGTCCCCTCCCCAAAACCAATGTATTGCAGTCTTTACTCCCAGGACCTGAAGGTGGGATCTTTAAAAGGGGAATTAAGGTAAGATGAGGTCATTAGGATGGGTCCTGATCCCATAGGGGGTCCTTATAAGAAAAGGAGATGAGAACAGCGTGGAGATTCCTTAAGAAACTAAAAATAGAGCTTCTCTATGACCCTGCAATTGCACTACTGGGTATTTACCCCAAAGATACAGATGTAGTAAAACGAAGGACCATCTGTGCCCCAATGTTCATAACAGCAATGGCCACGGTTGCCAAACTGTAGAAAGAACCAAGATGCCCTTCAACGGATGACTGGATAAGGATGATGTGGTCCATATACACTATGGAATATTATGCCTCCATCAGAAAGGATGAACACCCAACTTTTGTAGCAACATGGACGGGACTGGGGGAGATTATGCTGAGTGAAATAAGTCAAGCAGAGAGAGTCAATTATCATATGGTTTTGCTTATTTGTGGAGCATAAGAGATAACACAGAGGCCATGGGGAGATGGAGAGGAGAAGGGAGTTGAGGGAAATCAGAGGGGGAGATGAACCATGAGAGATGGTGGACTCTGAGAAACAAATTGAGGGTTTTGAAGGGGCGGTGGGTGGGAGGTTGGGTGAGCCTGGTGGTAATGTGGAGGGCATGTATTACATGTAGCACTGGGTGTGCTACATAAACAATGAATTCTAGAACACTGAAAAGAAATTACATTAAAAAAAAGTTAAACAAAAAAGAAAGAAAGAAAAAAAGACGAGGAGACGAGGACACAGACATGCACAGAGGGAAAACCATGTGAGGACACAGGGAGGAGACAGTATCTACATGCCAAGGACAGACGTCTCATGAGGAACCCACCTTGGGCCCCTTCTGGATCTCAGACTCCCACCAAAATATGAAGAATGACCCTTTCCCCAATAACAGACCATCAGGGATAAACACATGTGTGCTTCTTCTCTGCTCTCCACAGCAGGAAAGACAGACACCAAGAGATGGAGGGTTTGAGAATTATCATCCAGAGAAGGTTACCAAGTTCTAATGATATAATGGTAGAAACTGCTTTAAGTCCCCCAAAATGTGACTCTTTTTTTCAATATTTGAATCTTTCAGGTTCGGAATTTTGAAAACACAGCAGCACATTCTAAACTGAGGCTGAGGTAAAGGGGATTAGTCATTCCTACCACGTTATTTATTGTTCATTTTCTACTCTAGTGCTTCCGTAACTCACCACTTTTATTTTTTTCTCTTTCTCTTAACTGGACAAAAATCAAAGCCATCTAAATTTTAGAAAAAGCAAAGATAGTAATGGTGAGGAACACAAGGCATATTCTTAAATTTGGAAAGCAGAAATGGTATTGGGAGTTGAGCAGAGGCTGTGAAAATCTACTTTATAAATGCTTTCTAGTTCAGGATTTGCCATATACCTCAATGGTTTTCCAAATGAATTACTGAGATTCAAATAAACGCATTTCCTAGAGGAGAAAGAGCATAGAGCTTGAAGTCAAAATATCTCAATTCAGATCTTGGCTTCATCTATCCCTACCTGGGAATTTGAACATGGCGGGTAACTTCTCTTGGCTTCCGTGCCATCAACTCTGAAATAAAGACTTATATCTTCTCAACACGATGGTAACCAAGATTCAGTAAGATGAAGGAAGTGTGAGTTATTTGTACAGTTCAGAACACCTGAGAAATGACAGGCATTTTCTTTAATGCAGCACCCTATGTTCCCAAGACCGTGTGTTCTCTGTGCATCTGTTCCTTTAACATATGTTTAGCCAAACTCCAGAATCTGTCCAATATTTTTACTGGCTTTGGTATCACAACACCCACCCCCCCACACACACACGCACAACCAAAGGGTGAGATGTTTCCAATTCCTTTAAAAGTGGTATGGGAACGTTGAACTTGTAACCATTTTTTGGACAGGTATGGACCAGAATATTGACAGTTTACCTAATGTTGGTTGCATAAGTCAATGAAAGCAAAAGTGACCTCCCACAAGACAGAACTTTCCAAACTCTGAGAGTCAATATTTCTGAGGTTGGGAAGCCCTGCTTTAAAGGATGTATGTAATATTGAGTGGTTGTTTAATTCACTGGATACCCACTCAATTTAAATATTCTGTGCACAACAGAGTGAGATGTTCGAGATGCTGCTGATTCCAAATTTTTTAAGACATTGAACATGCCCTCAAGAGGCATACAGTTTACCAGAAGATAACTTTGTGTCCTCAGTGGGAGTTTTGTCTTGCTTCTGAGCACGAGGAAGGTAGACACAAGATATGTAGCTGGACTAACACAGGTCAGCACCCAAAGGTAGGTGTTGAAATCGGTGGGCACAAAGAAACTGCTGTTTTTATCACACATTATCTAGGAAGTGCCATGGAAAGGTGTTCCATGGCGTATCCAAGAGTTTTCAAAGAGATTCAAGATTCTCCTGGTAGTCCTATGGAGTCCATATTGGCTATCCCCTTCTATCTAGATCTCTCTTGCAATGAGTCTTTTGCCTTCAACTTCCAGATACTGGATAAAGTTTCTGAAATAGTGCTTGGACCAGTCAATGGACTCTATGTTTTAAGCCATCTAGAACTAAATCAGTCCTCCCATACTGCTTAATATCTGGCCCCAAATGTCTCCTACCTGCACTCAGGGACTTCTGTATTTCCCCCTAAAGAACACCTACCATGAGCAACGGTCTAGGCATTGCAAAAACTTGAGGAGTCCCATCCTACCCATATTTTTTGGTCACATGCACCATATTTTCTTATAAAACTAATCACTGAGAAGAGCAAAGAGCCATGTTAATACACACAGATACATGAAATTGCGGGGAGGTCATGCTGGTACCTGTAATTTTTTAGATACTTATGACATTGTTCTTTCGCTTAATGTTTGTGCTTTTTTTTAGTAATTATAAATGCTTATTTATTGATTTTGGTGCTAGTTTTAGCTCCTGCAGTAATACAGAACAAATCTTGCTCCATTTACGGAGCCTTTCTTACGTTTGGGAGGAGTGACTTGTATCTATCTTTTCTTCTTGAACTAAATATTGGCAGTGTATGCTGGACATTTTTTTTTTTTTAACTCAATGGTCACATTGACTTCCATAGATTTTTTAAAATTTCAAAGTGTTTTGCCCAGAAAGCAATCACTACCTCAGGTACAGTGACCTCCAGCAACCTCATTGTTCTCCTTTTCTTGGAGCCCTCATGAACTCCCTGGTTGTCCTATGAAACTATCTGTTATGGGTGAGTCAAGCCCGAGAGCAAGGGTGCATACTGAGGTCGGTTTGCTTTGTGCACCAAGGGAAAGACTACCTTGGAAACATCCTCTCCGTGCCCATCAGCGTCACCTCTTTGTTAGACAGAGGTTGACTTCTGCACGATTTGCACTATTCCTTGAGTGTGTTCAGCTTGTGCATTCCTATTGGTCTGCTGACTTGCTGAAACTGACACCCCATCTTGGTCCACATGTGCATCTCTCTGTTCCAGATCTGTGTGGGAGAGGAACCAAGCCGGCCATGATGTGCCAAGGGGGTTGGATTCATTTCAGAGGAAACTTCTGGAATAGTCTGCCAGGTATTAGACAGAGAGGATGGTATCTCGCTTCCAATAGAACACGGGCTTACAATAGAGAGGACAGAGTGAGTTTCATGGCACACTTTATCAAGGGCTTCTCATTGAGAGATGAAGGACGGCGCGCCTCGGTGGCTCAGTTGGTTAAGCCACTGCCTTCTGCTCAGGTCATGATCCCGGAGTCCTGGGATTGAGTCCCACATCAGACTCCCTGCTCTTCAAGGAGTCTGCTTCTCCCTCTGACCTTCTCCCCTATAATGTTCTCTGTCGATCTCAAATTAATTAATTAATTAATTAATTTAAAAAAAGATATGAAGGACATAAGTGTAACCCTATGCGTCCTGGGTGGTTAACTTATTTAAACAACTAACTCTCAGATCAGTCATGATCTCATGGGTTGTGGGATTGAGCCCCATGTCAGGCTCCTTGCTCAGGGGATAATCTTTTGAGAGATTCTTTCCCTCTGCCTCTAACTCCTACTCGTGCTTTCTCTTTCTGTCTCTTTCAAAATAAACAACTCTAAAAAAATAAATGTAACCCTGTCTCATTACCATTCTCCCAGGTTTCAAGAAGAAATTTGTCTTGACACTTACAGGCCAGTTAATATAGTCTTATTATATATCTATATATCTGTATCATATATATTTATATGTGATGTGATACACACATAAAATATATGTTATATGTCTTATACATTTTAATATATTATATATAATATAAATATGTATTTATGATATATATTATAATATATATTACAATATAAATTATTAAATATAATATATATTATATAAACATAGTATATATATACATCTGTCTTGAGAATTCTTCAGGAAAAGAGAAACTTGAAAGATAGGGAAAATTAGAACTAGAAAGAATCCCTATTACATAGACATATGTATTATGTGTACAGATATACACATATATGCATGTATTTATTTTAAAATGTGTCCTGAGAGCAAGAATCCAAGGAACTCTGAGAGTATAATCAGGCTGGTTGTGTAGGATAAGTGATATTCAGGGAGTTATGTGCAAATTAAAATTTAATATGCTTTAAAAAAAAAAAAAAGCTCATTATTAGATCTCCTAGCGCATCATTAAATCAAATTTTGTTAATGGCATTTAACACCCTCACCCGACCCTGTCAACCCATGCGAGGGATGTAGGAGTTGCCTCTGGTCCAGTTTGCAAATCTCGAGTGCCTCACACTGCAGTTTTGTTCATTTAAATAACCTCTTTGTTCTAGCGAGTTTCACCGGTAGACTATAAATAAGACCGTTTTAACTTTACATAGCTAGATAAGCTTTGGTTTCAGATTAACAAAAGTTTTTGCTTCTTAATGTGTTTGGATAAATTTGCAGCAGGGAAGATAATAGCTGCTCCCAGCTCTTCAAGCCGCTGTTTGTCAAGAGCGTTAAGAGGAGACAAGACCATGCAAGCTCCATGGAAACCAGGAGCGTCTTGTTCTCCCCGGAGGGCAGTACCCATGCGACACCAGCACGCGAAGAGACACTGGAAATGACTGCTGGTTTCACCAGGGTGTGTCTGCTGAGCATTCCGGTGGCCTCTTGTCTCTGTGTACATTCTCCCTCCTCCTTCTCTCTCCCTCCCTTCTCTCATCCCTCCCTTGCTTCCACAACTAGCTCTATTAATCCCAACCTTTGAAATCACTGGTGTTTCCAGTGAACTTTGACTAAGGGCTCTGACTCCAACTCATTTTTCAAACTTTCTACCCTCAGCCCTCTAGCATCAGAAGAAAATATTATTCCCCAGTTCCTGGAAATCAACACGGACAGAGCCATAACTTCCTTTTCCATTAAAAAATAAAGACGAAGGGCGCCTGGGTGCCCCTCTGCCTTTCGGCTGGGGTCACGATCCCGGGGTCCTGGAATCGAGCCCCGCATCGGGCTCTCTGCTCAGCGGGGAGTCTGCTTCCTCCTCTCTCTCTGCCTGTCTCTCTGCCTACTTGTGATCTCTCTCTGTCAAAAAAGAAAGAAAGAAAGAAAGAAAGAAAGAAAGAAAGAAAGAAAGAAAGAAAGAAAGACGGAAGGGGAAAGGGAAGAAAAATCCCATAAGCATATGGGAAAATTAGTGGACACATTATGTAATTAAGAAAGACGAACAAACGTTGGCTTTATTGTTCTGCTTTATTGGGTTACATGACATATAAGTTAGATTCAATAGTTTGCTAATGAGAATGACAGGAAGATGTGGTCCATATACACTATGGAGTATTATGCCTCTGTCAGAAAGGATGAATCTCCAAGTTTTGTAGCAACATGGACGGGACTAGAGGAGATTGTACTGAGTGCAATAAGTCAAGCAGAGCAAGTCAATTATCATATGTTCTCACTTACTTGTGGAGCATAAGGAATAACATGGAGGGCATGGGGAGATGGAGAAGAGAAGGGAGTTGAGGGAAATCAGAGGGGGAGATGAACCATGAGAGACTGTGGACTCTGAGCAACAAACTGAGGGTTTTGGAGATGTGGGGTGGTAGGAGGTTGGGTGAGCCTGGCAGTAGGTATTAAGGAGGGCACATATTGCATGGAACACTGGGTGTGGTGCATAAACAATGAATTCTGGTACACTGAAAAGAAATTAAAAAAAATAAAAATTAAAAAGAAAAGAACAACAGTAAGAAAAGCTGGGTCAGTCTTTGAACAAATAAGTTTGGGAAGCAATGGACTTGATGACATTAAAACATTTTCTCTGCAGACTCTGTAAAATGTCTCACCCTCAGAATGTTTTATAAGGGAAAGCCCGTTGAAAATCCCCAAGATGGACTACAGGACATGCAACACACTCCAAATTAAATTCAAGTAACGAAGCTTTAATCTTGGGGAACGTTTATGAGGGTCATGTGTTGATAAATACACTCTTGGAAACGTCAGTCTAATGGGTTTATCCTGTTTATCGATGTGGTCAATGCGTTGGGAGAATTCAAAACAAATTCTTGTAGACAAATATTCAAAGAGATACTAGTTACAGTAGCTGAAAGGTGGAAACAACCTAAATGTTCATTAATGGATGAATGGGTAAACAAACTGTGGTCTAGCCAAACAGTGGACTATCCTTCAAGCCCTAAAAGGGAATGGGGAATTAGCACCTGCTATAATATGGACAAACCTTGAGAACACTATGCTCAGTGAAATGAGTCAGACAAAAAAAGTCATATATTCTATGACTTCATTTATGCAAAGTATCTAAAATGGTTAAATCTAGAGAGACTCAAAGCAGATCGGTTTTTGCCAGGGTTTGTGGGGAGGAAAGAGTGGGGAGTGACTACTTAATGGAGTCTTGGGGTAATGAAAATATTCTGGGGCTCGTGGTGATGGTTGGCCAAGGATCTGAAGATCCTAAATGCTGCTTGATGGTTCGTTTCACAATGGTTAATTCTCCATAATCTGGATTTTATCTCAACAAAAATAAACATATCAGGAGCAACTTTGACTCAGGTGTTATTCCAGTGCCAGGAATAAAACAATGATCACAAGAGATACAACCTTGACCTCTTAAAGCTTCTAGTTTGGTGAGCAAGAGAATCCACCTAATAGGGTTTGACTGAATGTCTGTTGAGTGTTGACTTGCATTCGTTGTCAGTACTATGTATAAAGTTGTACCTTGTTAGAATTCTGGATAGTCTTGTCAATGGCTTTAAATATTTTTTATAAACTTTAGATATTTATTGTAGTTTAGTTATTATTACAAGTCCAGGTGGTGGGTCAAAGTGAGGGCATTTCCTTATTTTTATCCCCATCCTCCAGTCCCCACTAAAGATCTAGAAATTATGCAAACTCCACTTCCTGTTTTTCTAAATCAGTTCTTTTAAAAAATAATTCCCACAGTATTTTGAAGATTGGCTTCAAAATTTGTGTCCACATTCAACACTTTTGTTTCAATTTTACTCATTGTTCTCTCAAAATACTGTGATCAAGAAACTGGTATTTTGCTTCAAAAGATCATGTTGGGTAGCCTTACATGAGGAAAGATTTTATTTGGGAAGGACTCCATTTTTCATATAGAGGATAAATATACAGCTGAGTCTGAAACAATGTAGGGATTAGGGACACTGATCTATTGTACATCAAAAATTCATATAAATTTTGACTCGCCCAAAATTTAACTACTCAGAGCCTACTTGGAAATGTCTGTCTCAACAATGATATAAAACTTACCAATAATGGTCAACCAAACCATATTTTATCTAGGTATTCTATAGTATGTTCTTATAATAAGGTAAGGTAGAGAAAAGAAAAAGTGACCAAAAATCATAAAGAAGAGAAAATTCATTTCCAGGACTGCATGATATTTATAAAAAAGAAGATCTCATGTTAGTGTTCGAACCCATGTTGCTCAAGGGTTAACAGTACAACCGCTATGATTTGGATAATCGTCAGTGATGTTTGTTCTCAGTTTTATAGTGTCGTGACCATGAACTAAACATTCCTCCAGTTCATAACTCTGCCATCAGAAGGATTATGTTTTGGGTCCAAGGAGGACCTTTTTGACTAAATTGAAAATTCAACTTGCATTCAGGAATAGATGTTCAGCTGCAGGCAGATGACATGTTAGTCATGAAACCATATTCCCATTTCAGATGGCAGCAAGATACAACCCTGATGGGAAGCAAGTTCTCAGCACTCATGGTCTTTCTCCTTCACCACCTCAAATGGATGACAAGAGGATAAGCACAGGAAACCAGGATGTTTGGCTGAGCTTTTATTTCATGGTCTAATTTTTTTAACCATGTGTTTTCATGACAAAAACACTATAGGATATTCACACTCTGTATAAGGTATTTTGGAATGGATGTACAATCCTTAAAATGTGGACTATTGTGCCAAGCATCTACAAAACCATTATTTCTGGGTGTCTGTCTCGGGAGTGGAGGAAGTGATGGGTAAATGAGTCCTGGGGGAAGGGTGTGCCGTGGCTGAAATATGGTGCAATGTATGATCAGAATCTGATCATTCTAACCAGGTCTGGCCAAGGTTAAGGGACACATGTCAATACATATGTAGCTGAATGGGTAGTGTCCAGTGATCTACATACATCTTCCTCTTTCTACTAATGGAAAGTGTCATTTGAAGAAGTAGGCTATCCAATTGTATTTTGTAAAGGATAACTGTGTTCTCAGCTTGATTACATGTTTTCAGAGACCCCAGCAATGGCATCTGTATTTCAGAGTCATTGAGAACAGTTGTGAATGAGACACATGCATGTATGGGAGTGCTTTGATGAGGGCGTTTACATATGCACATGCAAGAGGTCAGACTGAGACTAAAATCATGGAAAGGTGAGCACAAGCGTCTGGTGCTCACAGCTGGCTAGTTGGACTTAAGAAACCCTGGGGCTCTCTGCACAGATTTGGTGCCAAGCAGAACAAGGACAATTGGAGGTCAAAGCCAAAGAGAGGTTGAAATGCTGATTGTTTTCTTTGCTTCAGGGCTGCTTTGGGTCAGCATCAGACACCTCATCAAGTGATATATGTGATTCACTGATAAAAGAGATTAATTTTAAAAGGTCTTAGCAATGAGTGATGGTCATTATTTAGAAGTTTCTCTGCTCTTTCTCCCTTTCTCAGGGTAAACCTGTTCCCTTTAGAACGTGAACACCTTTTGGCTCTTCAAAATGGACAGGTGTGTGTTCATAAAATCACATCCTTGCTGCCTCTGGTTCTGAGGATCTTTTAATTATTTAGTTTTTATAGGACTGCAGGCTCTTGTAAGCTTAATTAAAGCTCTAATTTCCTCTGGGACATGTAGATGAATTTGTTGGGCAAGGACTAAAAATCTCCAGTGAATGAGTTTGGGGGGAAAGAAAAAAAAAAAAAAACAGGAAAGACTAGTGAATCTTAACTCTTCCTAGGTTTATGGGAATCAGTTTAAAACAGATGTGCACACAGTAGGGAGAAAAGTATGCCTTTCTCCAGGAGTTTGTGGAGAATTTAGATTAAATTCTACTTTTATTAGTTCTACAAGTTAAATTTGACATTGGCTATTTTTCTGCTATTATTGTATCCATTTAATTCTATCTCTTTTTCCTTGTCTTCTTCCTAATATTTTGGTTGTCCTCCTCCTTTCTCCTCCACCTCTTCCTCCTCCTTTCCTCTTCCTTTTCTGGCCATGGAAAAAGCACAAATCATGACAATATGGGTAAATAGAGGTAAACTCTAACCAGAAATCCAGGAGATTGTTAATAGAATTGGTAATTGAGACCCACAATTGCATAAACTTTCTCTTCTCCAAATCCAATTAGATGACCAAAATAAAACAAAACAAAAATACATAGAATAGATAGATAGATATGATCCAATGGATAGATGATAGACAGATGATAGACAGACATACATAATGATTGGATGGATAGATAAATGATTGATAGATGATAGATAGATTTGATTGAATGGGTAGATATGATGATTGTTGGAGAGATAGATGATAGATAGATACATAGATAGACAGACAGACATGATGATTGGATGGATGGATGGATGGATGGGTGGATGGACAGATGATAGATAGATAAATAGATAGACCAATGGATGATTGGATGGGTGGATGGATGGTAGATAGATAGACAGATAGATTACATGATAATTGGATGGATGGATGGATGGATGGATGACAGATAGATTACATGATGATTGGATGGGTAGATAAATGATATATAGAGAGGTGGATAGATAGACATGATGACTGGATGGATGGATGGGATAGATAAATACATAGGTACATTAAAAGCATATTAAGAATTATGTTCAGTCTCCAAAACATCTGCTAGCTTGGTGATTTACTGGAAAGAACTCATATCACTCACCAAAAGTTAAAAGTGCAGCTAAGACTTATTAAAGGAAATGCTACTGTGTTTTTTTAAAAAGCAGGAAAACAAAGCCATTTTCCCATGTGACAAATAAAGACATAGCTATGCACTGTCATATTGAGAGAGAGCGCCCAATCCTAACCACTAGACCACCAGGGATGCCCTGTCATGTTGACATGAGACAAGGAGTCCCTTAGAATAGCAAGCAGTGCATTCTCTCAGCACATGAACCATCATAGCAAAAACCCAAAATTTCCAACCTATGAGGGATAAAAATGGTATTAGTGGCAACAAATCTATTTGTAGGGAGGGGATTGTTTTCAAAGAAGAAAAGATGATGGGAAGTAAATGGAAATGTTCAGTGTCATCACTTTGAAAGTTAGTATGGACACCATATAACTGTAGAGCAAAGAAGACAGAGAAGATCTAAGTGAGGTGATGAAGGCAGACACGTCTGGGTGGCCAAGATGGCGGGGAGGCTAAGGATGGCATGGGTATGTAAGGCAGAAACAGAAACAGGCAGAATCCACGGGCAGGAGCTTTTAATGACTGGATCAGCCAAATGATCCCTCATGAGATATGGAGCCTTCTGGCCACTCAGCTTCTGAATCCAACACCAATGAACAGTTGCTGTGATAAACACACAAACTTATGGCCTCTGAATTCTACTGCATCCCTAATATAGCAGTACATCATGTTCGCTTATCAATATCCTAGAAGAATGTATGTGCACTTGCATTCAGAGATTTGGGAAAGATTGGGGTGAATGAATAAATACCAGGGAAATTTCTCATTCCAAGACCAAGACCTGAGAGTCACTGTAAAATCTATCAACTGTGTCCCCACAGAAGGTGGAAGTCTGTGTGTGTGTGTGTGTGTGTGTGTGTGTGTGTGTATCAGACACAGAATTTATAATTGTATTGATTGTTTTCCTTGCTGTTGAAGCCTTATCTGTAGGGCAATTCTATAAACTGCAGAGATAGCAGACGGTAAATAAAGCGGTTAATGGAGTTGGGGCACTCATTGAGACAGTCAATAGGTGATAAAATTAAACTCTGAAGGTATACTTAGAAACTAAAAAATCAGGGCTTAAGTTGAGTTTGGGTGTTATTGGCTGCTTCTTCTATGCCCTGGAAACATGAGTTCTGTGGTTCATCGACCGTTGCCTTTTTAATAGGTAATCTCCCAATTTTGCAGTCACCACTGTGAAATATTCTAAACTTTCCTTTTTGCTTTTGTTACTCGTTCCTACCTCTACAAAAGCCTAAGATCCCAAGAAACAAATGATTGTGTAACTCCAACGTAGCTACCAAATGCCTCCGGCATTGAAAGCTGTGAGGAGGAACCAAGTTAAAATTACACGCGTGTGAGGGGTTAACTTCGAGCCTTGGCTCACCAGCAGGTGTGCCTAAATCCCTTGGCAACTCTGCTTTGGTGCCAGTCCTGCCCACTGAAAAGAGAGAGCATCTTTGCATGGAATTAACAGGCCTTGCTTTTTTCAAGGAAATCGCATATGCATCGAGGGAGAAACTCAGGGAGGAGGGGGGTTGGGAACCTGGAAAACGCCAGGCAACACAATTTTGCTGTGTATAGCAAATTGCCTAAAATGCAAAACTTGATGTTGACATAATCGTTAGGAAACAGCATCTCTATCAGTGAGTTAAGAAACCAAGAAGAAAGAGCCCCAAACAACCCTGAGCACATGGGAGTCTTTTCCCTGTGAATACTGCAATTCAAATATATGCTTACCAGCCCTTTTTCATGTGCTTTGCGATGGCTAGACAGGTGTCCTGACAAAACACAGTGAAATCACACAGACGAGAATAACTAGTGCCTTATGCTGTTCATTTTCAAGTTGGGGGGATAAAGAAGTCAAAAAGGAAAAAAAAAATGGAAAAGAGAAATGAAAAGAGCTGGGAAAAACTGGGGACCTGGGGGGCAGGGAAGGATGAAGAAGACCAAGGAACAAGAGGGGGTGTCTGGGGGCCTGCATGGATGGATGCCCGGCCTCCATGGTAGTTGGGTTGGGTGCTCAATGATGACCCAACAGCCATGTTCAGCAGGACATCGTTTATGCCCATAATCCACCAGTTGGAATGCACTGGTTGATGTTCTGAGCCTTCGTGATTCTGTTATTGACCTATCCCATGGATGTGTACACTCTCCAATGGCTGAGGACCTTTGACCACCCAACCATTCCCCAGCCATCCCACACGTGGTGAGCAGAGAGATTCTACCTCATACAAGACTGGGTGGGCCTGGCTCTTGATACAAGAGTGCAAGAGTTGGATGTTCTCCAGGGCTCCTGGGTGACTCAGTCCATTAAGAGGCTGCCTTTGGCTCAGGTCATGATCCCAGGGTCCTGGGATTGAGTCCTGCATCTGGCTTCCTGCTCAGCGGGGAGTCTGTTTCTCCTTCTCCTCCCTGCTCATGCCCTCTCTTGCTATCTCCATCTCTCAAATAAATAAATAAAATCTTGGAAAAAGAAAAGAGTTAGATGTTCTCCAAGACAAATTCCCAGTGACTGTGGCTGCCTCTCTATATTGGAGATAGTCTATCGGGCTCCTTTGAGCCATAAGGCAAGGTGAGGCACACCTTTCTGGAACATAGTAAACCACACAACCCTTCTTATGGGCTTTAGAAATAGTTTGTAAAATATTCAACACATAAGAAGGCTTTGTTCCTTTCTCCTCCCCAAATGGCATAAACACCAGAAAAATCACACCGTTGGTGAATGGGAGTCCATGTTATGTGTGGGCTCTTGGGGACTGTTAAACAGTTAATCTAAAGCAAATAAAGTGGGAAAATGGAAAAAAAGAAGTGTTAAATGCTTAACTGTTTCAGTGATTTTAATTAAAACATTTGTCATGCTCGAGACTAATTAGTAATTACATAAGAACCTTATTATGTCGTGCCAACGAAACATTACTTTGGGTTTCAGAGCAAATTTGAGTTTCAAGTAAATAATTGTTTAAGTCAGAATTAATTACTTCATAAATTATGTAGCCATGGGATCATTTTAATGAACTTATGTTTGTTAATAAATTTGTCAAGGTCTTCTTTGCTCCAGGACTAAAAGACATATTTTTTTAATAAGTTATTGGACGTAAAGCAAAAATACACACTGACTGTAGGTGGACTTAATGTGCTGTGTGTCGTATTTAAGGCCATGGTGTGTTCTTTAAAAGTATACCCATACTGTGGAAGGTGCAGAAACAAGTTCAAACATGAAAATAAACCATACTCTTTTGTATGTTTCAATGGGGAGATAACACTGTAAAAGAAAATTGGGGCTTTCAGGATGTGTGTGTTCTCATGCTTCAATACCGCGAGGTTGCAGACCTCCCGTCTTAAATCCCTGCAGTAATGATTTACAAATCTTTCACGGAGTGACAACGACACCCACTAACTATTTACAAATGTTTCAGTGGACGAGACACTGAAACCCTAGATGAATTGACGGTAGGAGATCCCGTTGATCTGCCTTCAAGACAAGGATGTGAACATCCAACCTTTCGCTACGGTTTCCCTTTGAGCTCTGAGAATGTAAGTCATTTTGTTTCTATCCATGTCAGAGGATGCATTATTGATAGCTCCTTAAATAGAAGTGGTTTGTAGAAAGCCACATTCAGTACAGATAAGATAAATGTATGACGGAATCCAAGAAATAAGCACGAGGGAGTCACTAGAAATGCAACGAGGGCAATGCCTCCTGACATCCATTCATTATACATGTGTAGCAGGAGAGCCCGTGAGCCCAGCCTGCATACATTATACAAAGACTGTGCCCATTCTTTACTGTTCTGAAGCTGTGCTGGTCTCCCTTCAGAATTACAGGTGTGGTTGAGCTCCCGATCTCGGTCTGATTCAAAAATAGCCCCTGTCCTTCAAGTGAATACAACCTTTATTCTGTGTCTCGGGTTTCTTCTCTTTGTGTTCCTCTTCAAGGTGGCTTTTGTGTGACAGCTGGAGGGATGGGCCTACGTGGGGAGTGGACTTGGGGCGGTCTCAGGTTTCTCCTTATTGTCTGCTTGTTAGGGAGTTGGTCTGAGCTCCCACTGGCCTGCGGAGTACCTGGGGACATGCTTGGTCTCTCTTCATGGCTCTTGTTTACATCTGCTCCTGGGGACTCATGTCCTCATTTCAGTAGGTGCTCTGGGAAGCAATGGCCCACTTCCCTTCTACTTAGACTCCTTCTTGGATCTACACCACCCATGGAGGTTTAAACATTGAATGCAGAGAGTTTGTGATGTAAAACTGAACACATGACTCATGAAGTTGTCCAATTTCTATTTTTCTTTTTATATCTAGGACCTTTACAATGGACCTTTGATTCAACACATACACTTCTCTGTTTCTCCTATTTCTTATGGGTTGGACCATGTTCCCCTAAAGACATATTGATGTCCTAATACCAGATATCTGTGAATGTGGCCTTATTTGGAAATAGGATTTTTGCAGATGGGATGAAATGAGGCCATTAGGGTGGGCACTTGGCCAATATGACACACGTCCTTATAAAAGATGGAAGAGAGACTCAGACACAGAGGAGAAGCCATATGAAGATGGAAGCAGAGATGGGAGGGACACAACCATGAGCCCAGGGACGCCTGGAACCCCAGAAGCTGGAAGAGGTGGGAAAGAGGTTCCCCTGGATCCTGGGGAAGGAGCACAGCCCTGTCCCATCTGGATCTCTGCAGCCCTGCCCCACCTGGATCTCCCACTGATGGTCTCCAGAGCTGGGAGATAATGAAGTCTTTTTGTTTTAAGGCATCCAATTTGTGGTCATTTGTTCCAACGGTCTGAGGAAACTCATATATTTTTATACAGAAATGCTTAAGATTAAAAGGTCGCCAAAGCACCCAGATGTCCTCACACCCTCCTATGGAAGGAATTCAGGCTGAACAGTTTTTCTCTATATAATTGTGGCTTCCATTACTCCTTCTTTAAACTCCTAGAGCAGAATAAGGAAGAAGAAGGGCGTTATTTTCTACTGCTCTGCCTCAGAATCCTGTGGGAAGTTTATATTCCTTTTAGGTGGGAGTTTAGTTCAAAGGCAGTCATTTAAATGTTTAAAACATACACTCCCTGCTTGTAAGGCTTTGGTTTAGTTCCTATCATTTCCCAGGACCTAAGCAGCCCTAGCATCCAATAGGGGCTCACTATTGGATGCCTACCAGAATTAAATCACTGGTCTAGCATGTCTTTCTTGCAACATTGCTAATAGATAATTGGTACAGATTTTCTATAAGACATAACTGTGGGAGAAGCAGAGTCAGGTGTCTGCTCTGCACTTGATGGTTCTGAGGTGCCAGGAAAGTGTCCCTTCTCTAGATTCTCAATTTTGCACCTGGGCATGGGGTCCAAAGCGCCCATCACCTGTCTCACGTGGAAATAGGTCAGTGCTGAGGGTGATCCCCGTGTCCATTAGCTTTTGGTGTTCTATACAGTCATACTTCAGGGATTGTCTAATGTCAATGTGTGTGTGCATGTGTGTGTGTGTGTGAGAGAGAGAGAGAGAAGTGGACAGAAAGAAGATGATGAAGAGGCAAAATATGACCACCATTTTGTCTAGTAAAAGAAAAAGACAGTGTTCTGACGTCAAAGAGGATGAAGAGGTATTAGATTAGAGAGACATTTGGATTTTCTTTGCTGAATATAAAATCCTGGGGGTGGGAAATGGCAGGGGAAGAACTCAGCTGGGAACAGGAGAAGATTTGGAGAGTAACCCCAGCAGGAAGGGGTAAAGGCAATGGTGTATCATTGGGTTTGGTTCTCTGAGTTTCTGTAATGTGAAGAAATGTTGGGATAATCAGTAATCTTGGGTCCCTGTTTTATTATTTGCCCTTGTACCCCCCCAACACGTTTTTTGTAATCCACCCCCATCTCCATACAAGTACTGATTCTCACGGTACAAAGGGAGGTTCCTGAGTATAGGAACTTGACTAATTGCAGCTTTATGGGTGGGGGATGGGATAAATGGGGGATGGGCATTAAGGAGGGCACATGATGGAATGAGCAGTGGGTGTTATATGCAAATGGTGCATCATTAAATTCCTTCTGAAACTACTAATACAGCATATGTTAATGAAATTGAATTTAAATTTAAAAAATATAACAATTTCAGCTCTATTTCCCAAATAGGCGTTGGTGCAAAGTGTATACTCAATAATTATGAGTATATGTTTCAATCGAATGGGCTCACTCATTGAGATTTGAAAGGTCTTCAGACTAAAAAAGACCTGTTATGTTCAATGGATTTTCCTAGAAAAGCAAGTATGATTTATTCTCAATTAGTAGTTTTTTTAGCTAATAGAAGAATCAAAGAACCTGTGATTATTCTGTGCTCATTCTCTGAGTGATGTGGATGATTAAGGATGGGCTGGGATCATTTTTCTCAGCTTACTTTGATTTTTAACCACTGACGTCAAACAAGGGACAAGGTTTCTATTACCTGAGGGTATGTATTAGCATGGGTAGCCTAAAATTTTAAAAGGGTATTGGAAATTTACCATTCCTCTGGCTGCTGCTTTTTTTTTTTTTCCTGAAGACTTATTTATGGTTTTGACAAATTTCTCCCAAGTTACTTTTTTCACTTGGTAGTGAGGGAAAAGCATTGTCACATTGGGTCTGCATTGACTTGATTTAGGAGTCCGAGCGTTTGTTCTGGCTGAAGGCATTATTGATGTGTCTGAAAGCGTATTGCAAAACAAATTAAAGTAATTACATGGAAGTAAAAATCCATTTAATGGCAAAAACAAAATTATTAAATGGCGAGACAGCAATCAAGTAGTGCATCTTAATTAAATAATGTGAGATGTTTTACTTTGTTTTAGAGGGTCTTGCCTCTAGTCAGGGACTTTTCTGACATGCTGAATCTTGCTCCTGAGATTGGCCCCAGGCCCTGGTCTTCTGGGATGGCCCAGTCATGTTAACAGAAGTGTCAGAAATGTCAACATGGTGCACTCTTGTGGGACTTGAGGAGTGAGTATTCATTGAAGAGATGTTCTACACCTGAGGGACCCCACGGAAACCTTAGCCCTATAAGTGAGAGGTACGTGGTAGATCAGAGCACCCCTTTTTTTGACTGGGCGGACCAGAATCTATAGTTTGGTCTTGGTGTGTCCTCCCCTGTGAATTCAGAACCTCTGTCCAAGCCTCAGATCCTTCCTGCCTAACATCAAGAGTATCAGATAAGATAATATACATAAAAGTCCTAGCCTTGAGTATGGGACATGGTAAGTTTTTAATTAACTGCACACATATGTGGGATGACTATCTTTTAAGTCTGTGTCCTAGTAAACAGCCTCCCAAATACACCCACCTCCTAATTCCTAGCACCTGTGACTCTGTTTCCCTAGGAGAAAAAGGAGACTCTGCACATATGATGAGATTGGCCCCAGGCCCTGGTCTTCTGGGATGGCCTAGCCATGTTGACAAAAGTGTCAGAAATGTCAACATGGCACACTCTTGTGAGACTTGAGGCCCTTGAAGCCCTTGATGTGAGCAGGGGACCCTGGATCTTCTGCTTATCTGTGATGGTAATTCTCGGGGTCCTTCAAGAAGATCAATGTGACATAGTGTGGGAAGGACATTGCTGGCTGGAATGTGGTGGACGGGCCACAAATCAAGGAATGTGGGTGTCTTCAGAAGCTGGAAGAAGTTCTCCCCTGGAGTTTCCAGAAGGAACAAGCCCTGCTGACAAGTGGATGTGATCCCTGGGAATGGGCTAACACCTAACCCCCAGAACTATACTCCTATACATTTGTGTTGTTTGAAACCACCACATGTATGGTAATGGGTCTCAGAGAAAGATGAAGGGCTGTCCCATCCCATCTCATGTGTATTCATGACTTTAGGGGCTCATCTGCTTCTGTCTGTCATACCTAGGGTCTAAGGAATTGAAGCAAACAATCCATTGGGCTATGGTAACATAGTAACACATTCAAAGCTTATTGAGAGTTTATGAAGTGTCAGTCATTGGTGTCAGCATGCAGTTAATTTTATCACCATAAGACACTTCTAGGTCAGTGGTATTATTCCCATTTTACAGATTGAGAAACTGAGGCACAGATGGGTTTTAAAACACAGATACACAGCAGGCCACCGGCCAGGCCAGGATTTGACGCCATAGAGCTTCATTCCGGAGTCAGAGTCCTAACCACGCCATCCAAAAATGACATGACATTTTGATGTTGATGTTGCCCATGGCTGCAATATACTCATTGATTGATAATTATGAATATGAATATAATTATAATTATATTTCAAATGACTGTACCTCTTATTGACTTCCTACACATGGTGACAATCTTTGTGGGTGTCATCTCCAGGGATGTGTTGTGTTGCGCTAATGATGTCAAACCAACATGAGGGAAATGGAGGAATCATGTAAGACCATGTGGTAAGAGAAGAGTAAACCAAGATACAAATCCATCTTTGGTCTCCACTTCTATTCATCTCCCCACTCCAACTCCTCTGGATGCATTTAGAGGATTCAGTGGAACTTTTTTCCTATTCCTGGTTAGTCATTTGGACAACAAGAAGGATCCCGAATGCAGATTTCTAGGTCTAGAGCCCATCAGTAGACCCACACGCCAACATGGATGATTCTTCCCCTCATTACATGAATGGTATCATTTAGGATAAACGCTTGGATGGCCTCCACCAGCAGACAATAAGAAATTTCTGCATAAATAGAAAAGTTTAGAATGGCTCCCAGTTTGAGGGAACTTTCTGTCATGCTCAGAGACTGAGAAGGTTGCCAAGGGCCAGCGCTAATTCTCTTTCTTTCCGGAAGATGATAAATAATTCAGACCATCTTTTGTATTTGACTGTATTGTATTGTGTTTCAAGACCGTCAATCATTACACTGATATGGATGATTACTGTTTTTAATGTGTGTGTGTGTATTATACTATCTCCCAGACCATTGTGTTAATAGCTTCTTATACATCATCTACACCTTCAAGGCAACTCCGTCAGCTGGGGATGACATTTTTCCACTTCACAGTGGAGCAAAGTAAAGATGAGCAAAGTAAAGTTCAAAATTATCTACCTATTCAGTGCCCAAGTAGGAGCATAAGCTCAAAATTACATGATGCTCAATCCCATTACTCAATTATTATGCCATAAAATTTGTTGTGATGGGCAGACTTCATTTTGTATAAAAATTCAGTATCCACCATGGTTTATGCTAAAAACAAAACAAAACAAAACAAATCTGTGTTGTTTTAAAATCTATCCAGCAAATGAACATGTGGATTATCACTCCAAATTGTATTTTTTTAAACTTATAGGCCATATATCATTCTCATTTTTTTGTTGTTCAGCTGTTGGTGGTATGTCCTGCATTTTTCTTGTCTTGTTACTTGGATGTATGATTGATTAAAGAGAAGGAAGGAGGTGAGCATTGACTAATTCTTTTATTTATACCTCATAAAATGTAGTAGAGGGAAAATCCATGCTTTTTTCAGAAAGGAAATTTCTGGGGATTTTTGCAGTCTTACCTGGGCTACATACCTTTTCAATTCCATCCCCTGCCAACAAACATCATCAACCACAACAATGTGGGTAGAAGGCAGTGTGTTCATCTCATGCAAATCCCATGCTGGCTGCAAGTCAATATCTTAGCATCGTTTTACTGGAGTGGTTTCAAGGCAACTATCTTAATGGATTTTTGTGCATAGAATACCTTTTTGCATTAGTACCTTATCTATTTAATTTTTCTCTGTCCCTTTTAAAAAATATTCAGACTCGTAAAGTCCTTTTCTGCCAAAAGTGACAGAAATCAAACTTTTAATCAGCTTAAGCAAAAAGGGAAGCAGTATGCTTTCAGCTGGTTTAGGTATGGCCCAGACATATCTGGATAGAACAGCTCAAACGTTCCATTGATGTTCTGATTCTTTCTCCCCGTTCCAGCTCTCTCTCCTTCCCCGGGCTGATTTCAGTGGCACAAAGAGTTTCTTGTCACCTTGGAGAAGATGGCCCCATAGAAACTATATTCACATTGCCAATGGGAAGACAGTAATAAAGCATCTTCCTTTTTTTTCCCCCTCTCCCAATTATCTAGGGAAGAATCTTGATCCTAATTTGATGTGGTACATTGGTTTCCAAAGCATCATCTCTGAACCAGAGTCACCGAGATCATGTTGGAAACATGTGTGACATGAAGATTCTTGGGTCTTACCCTCAACCTACAGAATCAGAATCTGTGGGCATGCGGTCCCTCCATCTGTGCAGTAACGAATCCTCCATGACTCTAATGGTGACCCATTTTGCAAGTCAAGCTGTACTATCTCCCTGAGTGTCCCAAGACCAAGAGAAATTTTTCTCTGAGTCTGGAGGAAAGCATGACAACTTTAGTATAAACATTTGGGAAAGGAGAACAGGGAGAACATGTATGGAGACCCACCTCATGGGAGGCATTTTCTAAGAAAAGAGAGCTCAGTCTCATTCCCCAAATGCAAGTATTTTGTTCTGCCCAAATCTGCCATATTGATTGTACTCCATGGATATACCTAAGGTCTCATTTCTGGAGGATGGAGAGATTTCCCAGTCAGTCTCCCTTGGTATGGTTTTGGGGTATGTGAGGATTGGGTTATCTTATGCCCTGAATAGTGAGCCCCACAAATGCATATCTTGAAATTCCAACTCCCAGTAACTCAGAATGTAATTATATTTGGATACAGGGTCTTTAAGAGATAACAAAAGGAAAAATAAGATCGTTAGGATGTGGCTTACTCCAATATGGCTTGTGTCTTTATAAGAAGAAAGAGGACTCAGAGGGAAGACCATGGGAGGGCATGGGACAGAGACAGTGTCCAGAAGCCAAGGGGAGTGGCTGACAAAGGAAACATTATGAAAAATAGTTACCAGACTTTTTTTTTAAAGCAAATTTATGACATATGCTCAATTAGTGCTTTAATAAGACCAGGAGCCATAAAGATGCAGGTAGTGTCTTGAATCTTCTAAGTTTCTACTCAAAAGTATTAGTTGACTAGGTTTGCCATAACAGAATGCCACAAATTGAGTGCCTTGCTTGACAGTTCTGAAGGTCATAATTCTGAGATGATGTTGTTAGCAGGGTTGGTTCTTGGTTGGTTGAGGGGGGAGGAATGTCTCCACATACACTCATGGTTCTCTTAGTATGTAAACCCACCCTATTGGTTTGTTTCTTTGGAGGACCCTAATACAACATTCCTCTTATTACCCCATCCATTTTCCACATACGGCAAAGCATTTGGCACCATGTTAAAAAATTTCTTTCTGGACCATTTTGCACGATACGATGTTGTGTAGATAATAAGTCATTTGATGAGAATGTAGGCGTCTCACTCCAGTGGGGAGAATGCATCATAATGATAACGTTTGGCAAAAGAGGGATTTATGGAGGGCTTTTAAAAAAATGAAACTTGGACCCTTCACTTGAGAAACATTTAGCTTTGTTCTGGTGCATTCCCACATTTTAATTCTGTCGCTAATTAAATGAGACATTACGGTTTTCTATTCATGTCACCGTGAAGCAATTTTTACGCTATGGGTGCATCTGCTCCGTGAATGCACTTTTAAAGATGGAAATGAAGACAAATGGGCGATTTTGCATAAAAGTTCTTATCCTGGTGGTCGTGCACTAGATGATGTATGTCAAATGATCTGCGGGTAACTTTCCTCACAGGCATGGGGCACGAGAAAAGATAACCCTTTTAGGGGAACTCGAAATGACAACCTTGTTGAGTAAGTGCATTTGTTTTGGTACCTTTCCATATTTTTCATCTTTCTTCATATTCCACAGGCATGAGTACTTTTCTCATTCTACACAGGCGTTCGAGGGATTCTGGATAATATCTGATCACTCAAAGCTGGGCAAGACGATAAGGAGTAAAGGAAAGGAGACAACCTTCACCATTAAGGAGAATCCAGACCTCCAATCTTTGCCAGTGACACTTTGGGTGAAGTATTTAATCATAAGCTGTGAAATGAGAGAGGATAGAAGCAAAGGAGGGTGAGTTGTCTTAATGGGATTGTGTTTCTTTTCCTTTCTTTCTTTTTTTTTTTTTAATTGAAGCATAATTAACACACAGTATCCTCTTAGCTTCAGACATAGACACCTAGACCAACGGAACAGAATAGAGAGCCCAGAAGTAAACCTACACTGATCTGGTCAATTAATCTACAACAAAGGAATATGCGAGAGTATGTGATGTCTTAATGGGGTTTTAAGATGCTGGATGATTAAAATGAGTCCTACAAAGACATGGTTTCCAGTACCTCAGGCCACCTTATCTCCTGAACTTCTCTGATAACAGAGGTTCAGCTCCTGTCTCCCTAGAGGTTGGGTTGGTCCACCTGGATGACACTTAGTTACCTTCATGGATCCCCTGTTCCTCTGCTATAAAGAATTATTTCTCTTATTTGGAGCAAGTTGGCATCAAGGGAGAGAGATCGACCTGTAGGGAAGGTTGTGTGCTCACTGACCTACCCCTGTGTTTCACCGTTACCTTTGGGTTATGGCATCTTCAGTTAGACTGTAGGTCCATCAGTGCTATGTCATTCATTCTTCTTCTTGAAAGTGATACCTCAAGACTTGGGAGGGGTTGGGAGAGGGGGGGTGGGGTTATGGACATTGGGGAGGGTATGTGCTATGGTGAGTGCTGTGAAGTGTGTTAACCTGGCGATTCACAGACCTGTACCCCTGGGGGAAAAAAATATATTATATGCTTATAAAACATAAAATTAAAAAAATTATTAAAATTTTTGAAAATTAAAAAAAAAAAAAGAAAACAAAAACAAAAACCCATTTCCCTTGGATCTTCTTAGCTCAAATGGGAATGACCAAAATTTCCCTCCAAAGCTTTTTACTTTCTAAGGGAACACCAATTTTTCACTTCTGCAATGTAGAAACATAGTCATTGATGTTCTTTGCCCTAGTTTTTACACATTTCTCATGCAATGCGCTGTTACGTGGCACTGAGTCTGGATGAAGAAAAAGGTATTAATGATTTTAACTCGAGGAAATAAAAACATAGAAGAAGATCACACAGTTACAGCATCTTCATGCACACAATTGGTTATTAACCAACTAATGAACCATCTTAAATCCGTGTGGAATGAGACAGAGTGCCGAAGACAAATGCAGTCCCTAGAAATAAATCAAGCATTTAGTTCCACTTAATTTCAGTTAAAATATTATCATAAAGAAAGTTATTTTATGATATATATGTTTATATATATGCATATATTTCCTATAACATGTTGTTTATTCAGAATTAAGCCCCATGAAGTCCTAAAAATAATTCTACTGTGGCGTAGAGCCGGATTGTTACATTATCTGGGGTGCGGGTTTATTAAGAACAATTTGTCTTCATGCTTTGGCTCGCAGGTTGTAAGTGTTAAGAAAAGCTCCCTGGAGCTCACAGCGCCTATAAAGGAATGCTGAGACTTTGATAAAATGCATTGTGTTCTTCTGCATGGAGAGGGAAGCCACAGAGCCCAGGGACCACTGTTGGTCGTGTGACTCCTGCGCTGATTTTTTTTTTTTTTTTGAGCCAAGGTGGTCCAGTATCTGCCCCTCCCATGTCTGTGTTGACCTTGCTTCGTCATTGCCTTAATCATAATTCCCTCCAGAAAGTGGTTCTCCAGGTGGGACATTATTCCTGAAGATGCCCCTGGAGGAAAGGATGGACTACTTGGGGCATGGAACTTGAGGATGGACTCTCCCTGTCACTCATATCTACTGGTTCATCAGAACATCTCTTCACCATCACCTTGGGGTCCCCTGCCATGACAATGCCATAGAAGAACGACCTGTGTTGACAGGTGGGGTGGACAGCTTCATCAGCCCAAAGATATTTCTCTTTCTCAAGACTGTTGGTAACACAACCACTCTGTCTCTATCCACAGGAGAATACTTAAATAAATTATAGAAAAGAGCAGGAATGCAGACTATCACAAAAACTTTAAAGACCAATCATGGAGAAGACTAGGTCTTCATTTCCAGATGTGTAATGCTGGGGTAAGAGGAACACATGGTCCTGAAAATGTGCCCATCTGAGGTTGGCTGCAGAAGGATTATTGATGACCCAGCTACTTGATCCCTGAGCCCATCCTCTACTGGGAAGCCACATACCCTCTGATTACACCTACTCTGTGACAGTGGGGCAGGGACACTAAAATGGGGCCATTCAGGGAGATGGAAATTCCTCTGATAGATGATTTTGGCTAGACAACTCCCCAGCAGCCTTGAGGAAACGTCAGGAGACCCATACTGCTTTCTCTGCCTGTCTCTACTTCCTTCCAAACCATCTGCCTCATGGGGTGAGGTCCATATCATGGTCATGTCAAGCCTCCTCTGGCTTCCTTCTCATTTTGCTTCCATGGAGCTTTCCTAATACATCTGTAAAGGACTAATCCCCCTTTGCAGGCTTCTCAGGAGACCCGTCCAACACAACACAGTGGTTCCATAAGATAATACTTGTCAAGCTCTTTATATATATATATATATATTTTTGGTATATAGGAACGTCTCAGCAAATGAGAACATAAATAATGAAAACACAAAATAGAACTGTTAAACCTCCCTGAATGTAACCACCAAGCTATGATCTCAATGAATCTGTCTACACAAGAAACATGCACTTGAGAAATAGTCTGCAGTTTATTATTATTATTATTTTGTAATGTTTTATTAACATATATTATTATCCCCAGGGGTACAGGTTTGTGAATAGTCTGTACTTTTGCTAAAATAGCAGCAAGATGTTCTTGATGGGTCCCCCCTCCTCCCACCACATTCCACATTGGAAGATGTTAGCAGTTTGCTCTGGAATTAAACAATGTAGTTTTTCATCTTTAGTAAAGCTGTAGGGATTTTTGCCTCTGTGTGTGTGTGTGTGTGTGTTTATTGTCTTTTTTTCCATATATTCTATTTACCTGTAAGTGTGCAACAATTAATTTATTTTATTGAAAAAATTTATTGAGATATAATTAACGTAGAGATTGCATATGTTTAAAGGTACAGTGTATTGATTGGATACATGTACATGTTTTAATGTGATCATCACCACAGGCGACATCTTTCTCATATCACATCATTGCCATTTTTGTGCGTGTGTGCTGAAAAAAATTTAAGATCTAGTCTCTTAGCAACTTTGAAGAGCATAATACAGTATTGGTAACATCGTCACAGTGCTGTGCATTAGACTTCCAAAACTTATTCATTTTCTTTTTCTTTTTTAAAATTAATTTAATTTTTAAGATAATGTTTTTATTTTTTAAATTTCTTTTCAGTGTTCCAGAATTCATTGTTTAAGCACCACACCCAGTGCTCCATGCAATCCATGCTCTCCTTAATACCCACCACCTGGTTCCCCCAACCTCCCACCTCCTGCCCCTTCAAAACCCTCAGTTAGTTCCTCAGAGTCCACAGTGTCTCATGGTTCACCTCCCCTTCCAATTTCCCTCAACTCCCTTCTCCTCTCCATCTCCCCTTCTCCTCCATGTTATTTGTTATGCTCCACAAATCAGTGAAACCATATGATAATTGACTCTCTCTGCTTGACTTATTTCACTCAGCATAATCTCCTCCAGTCCCGTCCATGTTGATACAAAAGTTGGGGATTCATCCTTTCTGATGGAGGCATCATACTCCATAGTGTATATGGACCACATCTTCCTTATCCATGCGTCCGTTGAAGGGCATCTTGGTTCTTCCCACAGTTTGGCGACCGTGGCCATTGCTGCTAGAAACATTGGGGTAGAGATGGCCCTTCTTTTCACTACATCTGTATCTTTGGGGTAAATACCCAGTAGTGCAATTGCAGGGTCATAGGGAAGCTCTAGTTTTAATTTCTTGAGGAATCTCCACAGTCTTCTCCAAAGTGGATGCACCAACTTGCTTTCCCACCAACAGTGTAAGAGGGTTCTCCTTTCTCCACAACCTCTCCAACACACGTTATTTCCTGCCTTGCTAATTTTGGCCATTCTAACTGGTGTAAGGTGGTATCTCAGTGTGGTATTGATTCGAATCTCCCTGATGGCTAGTGATGATGAACATTTTTTTCATGTGTCTGATAGCCATGTGTATGTGTTCTAAGATTCAGTGTTTATGCACCACACCCAGTGCTCCATGCTCATTTTCTTACTGCAAGTTTGTAAGCTTTGGGCAACATCTCCCCATTGCCCCACATGCCAGACCATGGTAAATACCATTCACTATTATTATTATTATTATTTTGTAAAATACATACAACATAAAGGTTACCATTTTGGCCATTTCAAAGTGCACAATTCAGGTCCATTTACTATATTCACAATGTCGTGAAACCTCTGTAATTATCTAGTCACAAGACATCTTCATCTGAGACATTTCATCCTAGAAGGACACTCTGACCCCGATGCCTTCCCTCCCCAACCCCTCCCCTACCACTGACAATTTCCGATCTGCTTTCTGTCTCTAAGGGCATCCCTATTCTGGACATTTTGTATAAATGGAATCAGACACTCTCTGGCCTTTTGTTTTTGATTTCTTGTACTTTGAGTGGTGTTTTCAAGGCTCGTGGATGAATGTTTTTAGGTTAATAAAAGCAAAATCACTGTATGCTCCCATTTCTAGTTACAAATGATGCTCAGAACATAGCTTCCTACAGACTCACATCCTGTTTTTATAAGTTCTACCTATCATCTGCTTAATAATTTTGTGAAGTCTGTTTAAATTAATGTGTTCCCTCTGTGGTCATCTACATGTGCTAATATTTCAAGCAGTTGAGAAATTATTAGTTTTTTAAAGATTTTCTTTATTTATTTGACAGAGAGAGATCACAAGTAGGCAGAGAGGCAGGCAGAGAGAGAGGGGGAAGCAGATCCCTGCTGAGCAGAGATCCCGATGCGGGGCTTGATCCCAGGACCCTAAAACCATAACTTGAGCTGAAGGCAGAGGCTTAACCCACTGAAACACCCAGGCACCCCCACTGAAAAATTATTGTGGAAATGTGCACAATCAGATTTTAAGCAAGATGGGGAGCCTGTCTTACTCTCATTGAGACTTAAATTGTTAAGATTTATGTGTGTGTGTGTGTGTGTGTGTGTGCAAGATTTTATTTTTCTCTTACTAAGCCAATGTTTCTGAGCCTCAGCATTATTGTGAGTTAGGCATGAGTCATTCTTTGAGACAGGGGCCGTCCGGTGTTTATAAGATGTTAGTGACATCACTGACCTCTATCCTAGACACCAGTGGCTTTCCTCAGAATATTGATCTCAGACCCTCAAACAAGTTTCCAGAAATTACTCATGATATCCTGGAGGGAAAATAGGAATGGAGAAAGAACTCATAATTGAGAACCATTGACCTCAACGATGCAACTGGGGGGCATGAGCAATACTGAGTTTTTTATTATTATTTTAAAAAAGGAAGAATGAAAAAAAAAAGTCTCCAAGAATCAGAAGGAACATCAATTCAAGCACAAAATACAAAGATGTTTTGACTCGTCTCCTGACCCTCAACCCAAACTTTTGGTTTTTATTAAATGTTATTAAACATAATAGTGACCTTGGAGATTTTATATGAAACTCGATGTATGTAGCAAAAATGGGAACCAACATGCTTCTAAGCATAATTCTGGTTGTGAGTGAAGATTATCTCTCTGGTATATTTCTTTTTCTTTTTTCTTTCTTCTTTTTTTTCTTTTTTCTTTTTTCTTTCTTTTTTTTTTTTACTAAGTCCTGAACTATTCTATCAGTAAGGAGGATGTTTGGGGAAAAAAAATACACAATGAAAAATTGAAACAGGATATATGATCAATGCCATTGAAATGCAAAATGGCTCTTGTTTCTTTGGTAGACCAGAAGAATCACTATTCCAACTGACCTGGTCGTATATATGAACCAGAGAGAGGTTCGTCACACCACTCTTGGAAAATTTTACACTTTTCCGTTGTGCATGCTCTCCATTTTCCTTGTTGTTGTTTAATTGTTTCCTAATATAAGAAATTTTTACAAATTAAATTAAATTAAAAAAAAAAGCAAATTATTGAATCCAAATCTGATAGCAGAGAGGATTTGCTATGCCCAAGGAAGTGTCTTGATGGCTAGAATAAATATGGAAAATGCTTGGAACGTCAATACATTCTTGAAAAAAATTCCTATATCTGTCTTAGAACAGAAGCGTTTTCCAATGGAAAATAACATTGACTGAACATCATGCTTCTCTAAAGACAGTCTCTGAAGTGGGGGGTCACCTTTCTGACAGCACGAGACCTGCAGATTTTGACTTTTTTTCCCCTATGACTTTAATATTGCTTTTTTGCTCAGAGACCACTTTCTTTTATTTGAGGTAAGCCACCCTGTGGCTTCTAGCTCTAGGTTTTGCTGTAAATTGTAAGATAGGCATTTTAGCTGCATCTGGAATGATGAAGGTCTTCAGGCAGAGCCTAAATGCTGAGTTGCAAAATTAAAGGGGATAGTTGTGCCTAATCAGCTTCTCGACTAATGGTCACTTAAAAATATGATGTCGCCTGCCCTGAAGAAACCTCTCAGGTTATTTGTGGCTGATTTTGATATTGGGATGAAATATGGATTAGCAAAGATTTTTATCTTGAATAGGAACTACTGTAATGATAGGAGACTCTGTAGGAGGAATACTTAGAGGATGGACCATCACGTCGTGTTTGCAAAGCGATTTCTTTTTTCTTTTTTGCTTAAAGGGGGTTTTCTTTCCTTTCTCCATTTAGTCTGTCTAGGTAGTCTCCTGCAGCCCATGGTTTTAAATGTTGCATTCAGTTGATGATCCTTACACTTAAACAGCAAACTCGGACCTTGTCGCCTCTGAGCTGCTGTGGAATCTATCACGGTGCCTGACCCTGCAGCCAACATCCCACATAAACCATGTTCAAGATGGAGCTTAGATCTTTCACTTATTACTCCCACATGACTAAGAGAAACTTACTTGTGGATATATGAGGATGTACTGATTTTTCCGTGTGATATGCTTCATTAGTATTTTGCTAATTTTTCTTCTGATGTTTATTGTTTTCCTTAAACTTATTTGGGGATTCCTCTAGTGTTCTCTTACTAATTTCTATAATTGAACTTTTACTTACTTCGAAAAAAGTAATCAATGTCTATGCATTTATATATCTTTTGGGAGATCTATCCATCTATCATCTATCTATCTTTCTATCTATATCTATCTATTTTCTGTCCATATCTATCCATACATCCATCTATCCATCATCTATCTCTATCTATGTATCTATATTTCATCTATCTATCTTTTTGTCTCCATCCATCCATCCATCCATCCATCCATCCATCCATCCACCTATCCATCATATCTAACTATCTTTCTATCTATCTATCTATCTATCTATCCATCCATCCAACCAACCATCCACCTATCCATCAATCATCCATCCACCTATCCATCAATGATCCATCCATCCATCTATCTATCCATTCTTCCATCCACGTCTATCCATCCATTCATCTAGTCATCCATCCATTATCTATCATCTATCCATCCTTGTATCTGCATCTACACCTCTCTCTCTCTCTATCTCAATCTACATCTATGCTAGAATTCCTCTATTACCAGAACATCCTCAATATGTAAATACGTGGTAATTAAACCTGAATTTGGTGGGGGCAGATAGCAAAAAGTTAGTGAGAAATTCCTCCCATCCCAACTGATATGTCCCTTTTCAGTATGATCCTCTTGCCCCTTCCACTGAGAGATGGATTTTACTTCTTCATCCTCTTGAATCTGGTCTTGTCCCATGATTTAGTTTGACCAAGACATTATTTGCCATGCAGCTAGGTGGGAGCCCTGGGCAGAGAACTTGGAGCTTCTTCTCTTGTCTTCTTGGGGTCTGAGACCAGTTGGGAAGGATCCCACACTGACCTCAACCTGTCCCCATAGTGTTGGGCAGGCAGACTCCTGAGGAACCCAAAGAGGAAGCAGCAGAAGAACCACCCAGTTGAAAATGGGCACTAGAATAATAAGCAATGAAAACCATTACTGTTTTAAGTAACTTCATTTTGTGAGCAGAAATTTACCACTGACTTTCTTTACACACCACAAACTCACCAGAATGGCGGGTTTTATTACTCCAAAGATACGTTTTTATATTACGTTTTTTGTATTCCAAATAATACAATCTACTTTAAGAAAGAGAAACTATCTTTTTTCTTGCTGCTGTCTTATTTAATTGCTGTGATCAGAGAGGGAACTGGGATGCTCTTGATGATTTTACATGCATTGAGGTTTCCCTTATATTCTGGTAGATTGCTGAATTCTGTGACTATATACAAAGGAAATATTTAATCTCTGTTGAATTTCCAAGCACAGTTCTTATTATTTTGTTGTTACAGACAGTGCTCTGTGGGAAAGTCTCACCCCTGTCTCCTGAAGCCCTCCCAATGCCTGAATTGTAGATGGTTCTTCAAACTTAATAGATGGTGCCATATTGGTTTCCAAAATGGGTAATCCATTTTTGGTTGAGACATCAGCACCTAATTTTTCAAATTGCCACATGTCTTATCTTCACATGGCCAAATGACTTCATTTTTCAGTTCACAGAGTTGGATTACAAAGGATCTCTCACTGTGGTCTCGTCACACTTAATGGCAATGCATGTGAGCTAGTTGCATACTATTTTCATTTTTCATAATTTCATCCTCTCTGTGGGTTCTAGGAGAATGTATTCCTAAACATTAAAGATTGAATAAGTTCCTTGTTTCTATTGTCTTCATTTTTGCCTGATGGTAAGAAATGTAAAGTTTACTAATGACTTTCTTTCTCAAGTGAATAGTACAGAACATTTTTTTTTTTTTTTTAGAACACAGAGGGAAAACAAACACGAAATTAAATCAGTTAATTATTTGGGAGACCGTGTCAAACTGCACTCAAGTAATTCTTTCACGATAATTGAAAAGGTTGTTTTGAATGATCTAAACAAAAGTTGAAGATGAGTTAACATGGGATTAAAAAAAAAAAGACATTTCCTCTGGGAAGATATACTCTGTTTATTTGCCCATCTATCTGTCTGTCTACCTATTTATTTGTCCATAGACCTCTATATTTTGGGAGAAGGCATATAATCTCTCTGCCATGACAATGCGCACTTACCAAGAAAGGTATTCATTCTTCTTGGATTTGCGTCAGTTTTGATCAGGGGATTTATGTATTTTAATAGTAACATATGTCCTCGGAAAGAGTCTGTTTACACGTTAAAACAATGATAGAAGGAGGTTATCGAGGGAATTAAACTGAAGCAGAAAGTAATTATGAAATGATGAATCAACTCTTTTTGTGTCTCTCTTCCGAATTCTTAGCAGAGCTTGTAGACCACATGCACATAGACCAACACTTGTCAAATTAACACCTGTTAATGCTGCAGCTACCATCTGGGGAATCTTGTGAAAACGAAGATTCCACATCAGTAGGTTTGGGGTGGAGCTAGACATCCTGCAGCTCTCATCTGTTGTGGGGTGTGGGATGGTCCCAGAGCCTCCTGCAGCAAGACTTTGCAATTGTATGCTCCTCGGGCAACTGACTTTTGTCAGTCACTTGTACAACTCTTTTCAGTGCATTACTTTTATTATAATCTTCTTTGAAGTCAGAGAAATTTATATAAATGACTTGGCCGTGGTCACAAGTGACTTTACATGGTCCCAGACATTTGGAGCTGAAAGGAATCGAGGGATTCCTTTGGTGAATTTCACATCACATAAAACTAACCATTTAAATAGGAAACACAGGGGCACCTGGGTGGCTCAGTGGGCTGAGCCTCTGCCTTTGGCTCAGGTCATGGTCTCAGGGTCCTGGGATCGAGCCCCGCATCGGGGTCTCTGCTCAGCAGGGAGCCTGCTTCCTCGTCTCTCTCTGCCTGTCTCTCTGCCTACTTGTGATCTCTCTCCGTCAAATAAATAAATAAAATCTGTAAAAAAAAATAAATAGGCAACACAGTGGTATTTAGTTCATCTATAATGTTGTGCAACCCTTACCAAAGTATTTTTATCACCCCAACCTGGACCTCATACCCAGTAAGCAGTTACTACTCATTGTCTCCTCCCAGCCCTGTGGCAAAAATGGGTCTACTTTCTGTCTCTATGGATTTGCAGATTCACGTCATTTTATATAAATAGAATAATGCAATGTGTGGTCTATTGTGTTGGGTTTCCTTCACTGAATGTCATGTTTTCAAGGCCCGGCTATTTGGAAGACATGGGAATGCTTCACTCCTTTTTGTTTGTTTGTTTTTGGTTTTTTTTTTTTTTGTTTGTTCGTTTTGTTTTGAGCTTTGTTTTTAATTTTTATTTATTTTTTAACTTATTTTCAGTGTTCCAGAATTCATTGTTTATGCACCACACCCAGTGCTCCAGGCAATCCGTGCCCTCCTTAATACCCACCACCTGGCTCCCCCAACCTCCCACCCCCCGCCCCTTCAAAACCCTTAGTTAGTTCCTCAGAGTGCACAGTCTCTCATTGTTCACCTCCCCTTCCAATTTCCCTCAACTCCCTTCTCCTCTCCATCTCCCCTTCTCCTCCATGTTATTTGTTATGCTCCACAAATCAGTGAAACCATATGATAATTGACTCTCTCTGCTTGACTTATTTCACTCAGCATAATCTCTTCCAGTCCCGTCCATGTTGCTACAAAAGTTGGGGATTCATCCTTTCTGATGGAGGCATCATACTCCATCGTGTATATGGACCACATCTTCCTTATCCATGCGTCCGTTGAAGGGCATCTTGGTTCTTTCCACAGTTTGGCGACCATGGCCATTGCTGCTATAAACATTGGGGTAGAGATGGCCCTTCTTTTCACTACATCTGTCTCTTTGGGGTAAATACCCAGTAGTGCAATTGCAGGGTCATAGGGAAGCTCTATTTTTAATTTCTTGAGGAATCTCCACAGTGTTCTCCAAAGTGGCTGCACCAACTTGCATTCGCACCAACAGTGTAAGAGGGTTCCCCTTTCTCCACATCATCTCCAGCTTCACTCCTCTTTATTTGGTGAATCATATTCCCTCGTGTGGACGTACCACATTGTGTTTCTCCATCCACCCATAGATGGACAGTTGAGTTGTTTCCATAAACCACCACAGTAATTTGGACAGAGGACCAGGTCTCATTGGTGTTTGGCAGGGTGGAGTGGAAACCCTAATTCCCCGTTTGCTGGGTTGTGTTCCCTGGAGCAGGATTTAAACTCTTGTTGACTTTGAAAAGAATGTATTTTGAGATGCCACTACTGCATTACCTGCTGTAAAAAAAAAACAAATAAACCATAATTTGCATTTTCCTTGGCAGGGCCCTACTTGATTTATTATTTAACATTATCATTAAATAGTTGGGTTTGGCTTTTTTCCAATAAAAAGAGAAAGAGAGAATGATGTGGAGAAAAAGAGTATATGCAGGAAAAGACAGCCTAAATGTTCTGTTCCCCTTCTCCATGTCATCTAGTTAATTCTGCAAACTGGAGCCTGGTGATCTTCCTAAAATGCTCCAGTCTGACTGTGGGCTCCCTGCTGCAAGCCAGTATTTGTCTGACAGCTCTATATGGCCATCAGAATAACTCAAAATCTTTATCAAGGATCCCCTGATAATTTCTGTGGGGTGGATCTTGAGTATCTGTCTGTCTGGTTGCATGTCTTGCTATTTTTACTTGCTACAACCACACCAAACTCTGCAAATATGCTTGCCTCCAGGGGGTTCTTTCTTCTTGGGAAAAAAAAAAAAATCCCTTCTTCTAGAAAGTTCTCTTAGAGCTTTCATCTGGCTGTTGTCTGGACATTCCTTTTGATTTGGGTACAGATACCATTTCTTCCGGGGGAAGTTCCTCTAATCCTTCACACTGCCATGAGATGTCCCTATTAAAGTACCCTTGTCACCTTAGCAAAAGAGGTAACCCTCTTTCCCACCATGATGGCTTCTCTTTGGATTAATTTCCTACCCATCCTGAAAGGATACATTTTTACCAAATGCTTGGACCCTTTTTGTAATGATGCCCTGTGTGTGGGCTGTTGGAGTATGCCATTTGCTCAAAATAAACAAAAACAAAAACAAAAACAACAACAAAAAACCTTTTCAATCAACTTGGAATGGAATCATGAACAGACACGATCACATCCATCCTAGTTTTGTGTCCCCCCAAACCATTTTTCGGTATTAGCAACCCAACACGAAGGCATCATTTCATAAGTGATTTTGATGCAAAGATCATTTTGTTGCTGTTGTTTTCTTTTCCTGGTTGGATTCTTAGTCGCCATTTGGATGGGGAGAGGCATTCTTTGAAAATTCTCAGCGAGACAACATTTGTGTTATTGTGATATCAGAGGCTTCTGATGGGGGTCCCATTGGATGAAGGTAAAAGTCACTTAACCAGCGACGCTCCTTGGTGAATAAAGACTAGCGTCTGTTCTTTTCAGGTTGGGCTTTGAGGATGCTCACCAGAAAATGGCAGTTGAAAAGATTATCTCAGAGCCGTCTTAAATAATAGAGTGTACTTCAGCCCGGAAGGGCTCCCCGCTCCCTGCGGTCTGACTGACATTTGTACAACAAGCCTTCTGGTTGACACAAAAGAGTCTGCCGCAGAGACAGGAGGCGAGGAGAAAACTGCAGGGAATGTCAATGCGTCTCCTCCTCGTCTTCCTGGAGGAGATTTAAGGCATGCTTTCTGTTGTTCGGTTTTTGTGGAACGCAATTACACGACGTGACAAAGTTGTAGGAGAATGTGGGACCCCTGAAGACAATCCATTGCAGGGGGGAGTGGTTTTGGAATTAAAAGTGCGGGTTGCACAGCCCCATGAATTGAATGCTATCAAGTGGTCGATGTTATGTTTTTTTGGTGTGAAATTTGCCTTAATAAATGCTAAGGGTCACGTAGCTGTTATTCTTTAGAATATCAAAAGAATGGCTTGTTTCCTTAAGGAGTAAACATGATTATTTGGGGGAGAAATTGCCCCAGGGAAAGCTCTCATTCACGGTAAACTTTTGAAAATTTCCCCAAGTGAATAAAGACGATACGTCTTAACAGAACAATGAGCTCTTTCATATCTTGTGCCGAACTTCAAAGCATCTTGAAACCTGTGACTGTCGTGGTCTGTAGAAGAATGGGATGATGGTAGAGTTTGCATTTTGCACAAAGCACCTTGTAATGTTTTGGAAATATGTGCATTTTCCTGTCCCGTCCAAAGGTCAATATGGCGATGGTGGCTTTCCAGTTTTGCAATTTGGGCTTGCATCAAAGCATTCCTTAAACAGAAGGGCATCTCCTCCCAGAAGTCATGCCAAGCGCTGCCAATCTCACATCCAACCTCCCACCTCACCACCCAGTGACTCTTCCGACTCGCCATCTTGAAATACATGTTTACCCTCATGTATTTCCCCCAGGCATAGCCAGGTGCGGAAGGGAAGGGCAAAGGTCTAGGAATTGGGGAAGGGGCAATGCCAGGGTCAAAAGCATGTCACCTAGATGATGGAGAATAAATCAATATGAGGCTTACATCGCCATAGGAGGGTGGTGAAATTCTTATAAAGAATCAGTGGTCCTCCTCCCCCTCTTCCCTCTCATCCTCTTTCCCCTTCCCCGCCTATCCCTTCCCTTTCTCCTTCTTTTCTTTCTCTTCTCCCTCCTTTTTCTTCCCTTCATCTGCCCTCCTCCTCCTCTCCCTCATTCCCTCCTCTTCCTCCTCCTTCCTCTTCTTTGAAAACTAAAACAAAAGAAAAAGCAAACCCTTTAAAGTCTTTTAACAGGCAGGTACCGCGCTTGAAGTGTCGGCTCCAGAAATGAGTCAAAGTGAATTTCATCTCACACTAACCCAAAATATTGATGACAAGCCAGCAAAGGAGTCTTGGGTGGCTTAATGAAGCTGTGGAGAAAATGGGCTCCGTTTAGAACAAGAAATGCAACTGGCATAGATCCAGGCTGCGTAATTGAACATGCTCCTTTCCTGCTTCTTGAAGTGAAGATTCTGGAAGTCACAGTGAATGGTAAGGCAAAACCTATAAGGTGCCGTAGTTAGATTGGAGCAATTTGTGTTTCCATTCTGTATTTCTCCTAAATTGCTATGCGAGCACTTTACCTGTGGGTGTTTCTCCATGTCCTGATTTCCCCCTAATAATTGTTCCTCACCAGTTTCTGGTGATGCTCAAAGATGGGGAAAGAAACCAAGAGACTACAAAAATGTGGCCAGGCAAAATGATTGTGGTTATTGCCGTTATTATATGCGATCCATCAACTGGGATCAGGCAGGTGAACACTGCCATCTTGAAAAAATAAGAAACACCAGGGGTTTGGAACCAAAGTAATCTCAAGTCCTGGTGCCCTGAAATGGGGAGATTTCTGTGGGAAGTTGTGGGAATTGACAGGTAGGTTTTCCACTCAGAAATGGTGCACAAAATTAAGTGATCATAGTGTTATATTGCTTAACTGCCTTTAGGATTAAAGGGGTGTGTGGGGCTGCCATTGGCATAGAGTTTGTGGACCCCAGGGACATTGTGCAGCGTCCTGCAGTGCACAAAGGAGTCCCCACCCCTAAGGACTGTGTGTCTTCCAATGTCAATAGCATTGAGGTTCAGAAACTCTGATCAATGCATATGTATTTCAATGTTTGGGGGTCTCTTTTGGTCCATATTGATTGAGTGAAACCCTTTCTTTCTTTCTTTCTTTCTTTCTTTCTTTCTTTCTTTCTTTCTTTCTTTCTTGTAAGCTCTACACCCAACATGGGGCTTGAGTTCACAACCCCAAGATCAGGCGTCACATATTCTACCAACTGAGCCAGCCAGGTGCTCCGAGTGTAGCAGTTCCGGTAAATTGCTGTGATGGTGAATTTTATGTGTCTGGGTCATGAGGTGCCAGATATTTGGCTAAACATTATTTCTGGGTGTGTCACTGGGGGTGTTTCTGGTTGAGATTAGCATTTCCATCAGCAGATCCAATAAAATAGAATGTCCTCCCCAGTGTGGGTGCCCTTCATGAAATCTTGGAAAGTCTGAATAAAATTAAAATGGTGGAAGAAGGGAGGATTTGTTCTCTGCTTGATGGCTTGAGCTTGGACATCGATCTTCTCTTGCTCTTGGACTGGGACTTACACTGTTGGCTTTCTGGGACTCAGACTGGAATTGACACCATCATCTCTCCCAGGTCTCCAGCTTATAGACAGAGTATCCTGGAACTTCTCTGGTTCCATTATTATGTGAGCCAATTTCCATAATAAATCTCTTTCCATGACCATCTCTATGTATTGGTTCTGTTTCTCTGGAGAACCTGAATACCTATTGTATTCAAACTGACAGTGTTTCTTGAGTGGATCAGCATGCTGTCTTTCTTTATTCTTTACTTGCCAATAGGGACATCATTAATCCTTGTGCACTGGCTGCTCCAAGCCCAGCAAGACAGTCATTGTGTGGATTGGGGTTTTCAACGATAAGCTTATGAATCAAACTTGATTCTTAACTTCTGAAGAGGCTGTGTGGGTTCTAATGAGAATCAAAGTGTAGCTCTCTCCAAAGTTCATTTTCTGGGGCTTCAGCGGACATTGCCAAATTCTGCTTGGGAGCCTGGAACATACAACCATACCAAGGGAAGCCATGATTCTATGTGTCCTTTTAAGACAAGTCGCCTGTAGTCTTTGGGGGCTTGCCTCATTTGTTCCTTCTGAGAAATTAGCCGTGCTGAATAAACTTCCTCCTGCCTCGTATTAAGGGCTCCCAAAGGCAGAAAGAATTGCTTGGCTAGATTGTCTTGGTTTAAAATTATAGCCAAATATAAAATATATATATATATATATATATAATATATAAAATTAAAAGTTCCAACCAACATTTTACAATATCATTTTTTTCTCTGATATTAGATATAACTGTAGTTTTTTATTATTCACTGTGTAATGGATTTTTTGGCAATTTACTCATGTAGGAGAAGCCAAGAATTTAATTTGAGGTAATAAGTTTACAGGTTATGTTTAACTGGTGAACATACCCTTTGGCCATCCTGAGAAGAGAGAGCCAAGTTGCCATGTTGTTTTGGCAATTGGTGTGGGCACTGCTCTGTCCATGTGTTCCTCCCCGTGAAGGGGAAGGCACATTTAAGAGCTATTTTTACAACATTTACAGTGAACTTTAATGACAAACACCACAAACATGGAAGCTATGCTTCACTGTGTTAGCATGAGGATAGAAGCAGCAAGTCATGATGAACTTTGTGTTGACCATGGTTCAGGGAGACGGACATCAAAATCACTCCATCTTTGTAAGTTTTATCTTCATAGGTCACTGCAGTGAATGGTTCAAGAGTGCACAATATATTCTCTTCCCTCTTGGAGTCTAGAGAATGTTTATCATGAACAAAACATAAGGTGGCAAGATCTATCTTTCATTCTTTCTTTTCTTTTCCTTTCCGCTTTTTTTTTTTTTTTTTTTTTTTTTGGAAATGGGATAACAAATGTAAATATAGGCTTTGGAGGTTAGGGTGGTTGGTCTGTCTGGAGACTGTGGTGGGTTGGTGGGTTGGAGGTTTTGTTCAGTGGTGGCTGGTGAGTTCTGTTTCATGGAGATTGACTTGAATTTGCTAATGAGCAATTAGGACCCCACAGCCACCTCCCTGGTCCAAGCAGAGCAGATGGGAAGCATGATGGCTGCAGTCTAGGGAGACAGGGATCCAACATGCCGGAGACTCTTACCTGACTCAGGAGGCTGATGTAGAAACAAAATCTTGACTGTAATATGATCACCCAAATATGGTTCTTCACCTTGGCACTGTGAGAATTTGAGGTTGTGTGGTAGTCTGACATGGGGTGTCCTGGGTACCAGTGTCTCTGGTAGCCACCCTCCAGATATCAGGAGCACCCCACCCCAAGGCTTGACAACCAGAAATGTTTCTGGACATTTCCAATTGTTCCCCAGGGATAAAATCAGCCCACTAGGAAATAACTGACATAGATGGAGAGCTGGCTGGCTGGATAGACGTAGGAATGGATGGATGCATGGAAGGTTGGATGGATGGATGGATGGATGGATGGATATGATGGATAGATAGATACAGATGGATGATGGATAGATAGAGATAATGGATGGATAGATGATAGATAGATAGATTAGATAGATAGAGATAATGGATGGATGGATGGATGGATGGATGGATGGATGGATGGATGGATGATGGCTGGATAGATAGATATAATGGATGGATGGATGGAGAGACAGATAGATAGGTGATAGATAGATAGATATGGTGGATGGGTGGATGGATGGATGGATGAATGGTTAGATAAGATTGACATAATGGACGGATAGATATAGATGGATGGATGGTTGGAAAGATAGATGGATAGATAGATAACATGGATGGATAGATAGATAAAGATGGATGGATATATAGATATACAGATAGATGATAGACATATAGATAGATAGATAGATAGATACATACATACATACACACACATATAATGATGGCTGGCTGGCTGGCTGACTTGATGGAAAGACAGCTAAGGCAGCAAGAGTAACCTCCACAATAGTGACATTCGGGGATGGATCTTTCTGTGTTATGTGGGGTGTCCTGTGCACTATAGGGCATTGAGCAACATCCCTGGTTTCCAATCACCAGATGTCAGTAGACCTTCTGCCACAACCAAAAATGTCCCCAGACATTGTAAGTGTCCCCTGGAGGACAGAGTTGCCCCCTCCCCCTTGGGAACGCCTGAGCTAGAAAGAAGCCAATGTGCTATTGGAGGACAGGGGAGCTTTTACTAGAGGCTGCATTGAGTCATATCAGAAGCCAGAGCACCCAGAAAAATCAGTAATGTGGATGCTGTTATTATTCAATATTTTGATGTTTTCATCATGGATTTCTTTATTTTATATTTTATATTTCATTTATATTTTATATTTTATTTATATTTTATATTTTACAATTTGTTTTGATTTCTTTAAATGTTGCGTTACATGGTATTTACTTGGTGTTTGTGTTTTATTTATGTGTCATTTTATTTACATTATACTTATTTATTATGTTTGCTTCTTTATCTTTTTATTTTTAATTGTGGTTCAAAAAAACCTCCAACAAGTGACTATCTTGACCATTTTCAAGTCTACAGTTTGGTGGGGTGAGGTACAGTCATGATATTGTGCATCCATCTGTAAAGTATTCCCACCCCAATAGACAAAAGCTTTGTCCCCATCAAACGCTAATTCTTGTCCCCATCCCCAGCCCCAGGCATCCCCCATCCCCCATTCTGTCTCTATGGATGTGACTCCTTCAGCAACCCCATATATGTAGAATGATAATATTTGCAATTTTCCAACCAGCTACTTTCACTCAGCATAACGTCCTCAACGTTCAGCCATAGGGTAACAGGTGTCAGAGCTTCCTTCCTTTTATGGCTGAGCAATTGTCCATTGTATAGTATGAAGATGTTTTGTTTACCCTTTCATCCAAATGGGCATCTGGGTTTTTCTGAAATTGGGGGTCCTTCTTCATATGGTATTTCTGTTTTTGATGTTTCGAGGCACTGCCATTCTGTTTTCCACAGCTTCTCCACTATTGTACATCCCCACTAGCCATGGTCTAGGTGTCCAAGGTGTCCAACTATGAGAAGTGGCAATATCACATTGCAAATTGGAAGTCTACAGGAGCTCTTCAGCAGACAAAAACAATTGTTTAACTTTAATTGTTTAAATTGTCAGCCATATAGTCATAACAGTAATCATAGGATCCTACTTACATCTCACAAGCCATAAATCATGGCCATCCATGATTTATTCCAAGATTCTAAATTTTGCCAGAGGCCACTGGTATAGTCACAAGTGCTCAGTGATTGTTTACTCCATATTTCATCTTAAACATTATTCATTTTTTAAATTCACACTAGGTGAATTTTCTTTATTATTGTCTCTCTGAACCTCATAGAGGTAAGGAACTCATCTGAGTTCTACCTCTAGAAAGAGACACACCTGTCAAATGTAGGCAGCACACCTGAGGCCACACAGCCCATCCCTCTGAGCTCCCACCTGCCGTGTGAAAGCCATGTGTGGACAAGACCCATGGATGAGATGCCCATGTGTACCCAATAGGTACTTCTGGTGGAGTTCATGGTTATTTTTTTCTTTATGCTTTCTTTGTATTCCTCAAATGTAAATATTGGAAGAACAGCGTGAATAGTGATTAAGTAATTTTTAAAAATGTTTTAATGTTTCTCCTGTCCATTTAATTGTCTTAGATTTTAGAGGAAAACTAATTAAGCCTGATGAGCATTTAATAGAGCAATGCATTTTTATTAAAATAAGCTTATATGCCCTTTCTTCAAGAGAAAATGATAGAAATTGGCACACCCCTTGGAAATACAAAATGCAACATTTATTGATCTCAGAAAAATGTTCTTTCTCCTGGGAAGCAACAATTAAAAAGTTGCCTTGTCCTGTGACATAATTGTATATGTGATTACTGTGTTTGATTAATAGAGAGCAGGGTACAAAAAAAAAAAAAAAGATCAGGTAGTGCACCAGTAAACTTACATATAAAGGAAAATTGCCCCCTGTAATTCTAACATAACAATGAAATGATGTCAAATAGGCAATTAGACAATTTTATATGTTTAAAAATATTGGACAGGAGAAATTCCATGCTGTGTATGGAAAAATTAAAAATTTTTGGTACAATTTAAAGGGTTCAAGGAAATACCTCTTTACCCAAAATTATTGATCTTACTGGTGGCTATGGCTTATGGAGTCCTTCTCCATGAGCTCACCATGTGGTTTTTGTAAGGGGACAGCCCTACAAAGAAGGGAATCTTGGCATTCCATTGGAAGGGAAGGAGTTGGACAAGAAGACTGTCACTTGCTACATAGTGCCCAACTGGTGCGAGAAGTCCCAATGGCCATGGGAGCTGACCTGGGGACGGTGGCTCAGAGATGGAAGGGGACCAAGAGTCCAGTTCAGGACACTGTAGAGTCATCATGGACGACATTATGTCCCAGCTATAAGATGACACAGTCTGGGGATCTCGTGTACAGCATGGTGGCTGTAGCTAATAATACCACATCATATACATACATGAAGATCTCCAAGAGCATAGGTTTCAAATGTTCTCATAAGAAAGAAAAAGGAAAGAAACTGATAGCCATAGAAGATGTTGAGAGTGTTAGCTAATCTTATTGCGGTAACTGTAGGCAAAATGTTTTGCAACATAAACTTTTTATTTTTTTTACTCAAATTCAACTTAAATAAAATTATTTATTTTATTAATAATTAATAAAATAATAATAGTTAATGATAAATGTTAATAACAAGTAAATAATAAATAATGATGATTTAATGATTAATAATAATAAATTATTAATGATTATTGATCATCATTAATAATTAGAATTAGTGTATTATTAGTTTCAGGAACAGAATTTAGTGATTCATCAGTTGCATATAATACCCAGGGCTCATTACATCATGTGCCCTCCTTTATGCCCAGCACCCACTTATCGTATCCCCCACCTTCCGTCTAGCAACCCTTAGTTGGTTTCCTACGGTCAAGAGTCTCTTATGGTTTCTCTCCCTCTCTGATTTCATCTTATTTTATTTTTCCCTCCCTTCCCCCATGATCCTTTGTTTTGTTTCTTAAATTCCACATATGAGTGAAACCACATGATAATTGTCTTTCTCTAACATATTTCATTTAGCCTAATACCCTCTAGTTCCATCCACATCATTGCAAATGGCAGAATTTCATTCTTTTTGATGGCTGCATAGTATTCCATTGTATATATAGACCACATCTTCTTTACCCATTCATCTGTGGATGGGCATCTAGGATCTTTCTATAGTTTGGCTATTGTGGACATTGCCGCTATAAATATTGGGGAGTATGTGCCCTTTTGGATCACTACTTTTGTATCTTTAGGGTAAATACCCAGTAGTGCGATTGCTGGGTCGTGGGGTCGCTGTATTTTCAACTTTTTGAGGAACCTCCATGCTGTTTTCCAGAGCATCTTCCCCAGTTTGCATTCCCACCAACCATGGCAATATACACTTGATTCAAATCATCCCATTGCATACCTGACACATTGCCAATCATATTCCAATAAGACCAAAGCAAAAAACATAGCTGCCTAGTCTATAAAAATGGATCAATCCCCTGATTATGTCTCCAGGCAGGGAATTTTAGATAAAATGAAGTGCTACCCTCAAAAACATTTGCATTGGATTTTTCTTCCTTTTTATTGCAAGAGATTGTGGTCAGGACTGTCTGCACCCACAGTGTTAGTTATTACTATAATTGTTCTAGTAATGTGCTTTCAAATGAAAATGTTAAATATCCAGGTACGGCTCAGGATATGGATGGGTATTGTTTTAAGGGATCTGATGCATTGCACAATAGAGCAGAGCCGAAAGGGAAAGAGATGATGATATATATCTCCATAGTTTGTGTGCATTTTGTCCTATTTTATTCACAGTGTGTAGATAATGACGGAAAGATATTCTAACTTACAATTGCATATACTCTTTCTACTCCTATGTGCTAAGTGCTCACATAGAGGGAGCAATCCATACTACTTAACTCTGTTCTCCATAATGACAGAAAATGTCTCGGATGCCTATTTCACTGATGGGCCTCATCGATGTAATTCAGATTTGGCTCTTTTTGGGGGGAAGGGGGCGGCATTCGTATTTGCACTCTGCCATTCAGCTAAATTACCACAATGTTCTTACGTTCAACCCTACGGAGGCTCAAAATTCGGGCTTATCAGAAATTGGAGTGAAAAGGTGGTCAGACCAGCTGTCCAGCTGGCATGTCCTGATGGTTTTACCATATTCTAATCATCCACAGCTCCAATTTTTTTATTTTCAGAAAACGTTAGTTTCTTTGCATGGGAGACAGAAGACAGTCTTCATTGTTCTTTGTGAATATTCTACTTTGGTGTCACAGATCATGGATGTTTATCAGTATCTGTAATTAAGTAAGTTAATGCATCTCCTGATGAGTGTATCTAGATTGGTTTTAATCATGGACAGATTGATCTGGAGTTGGGATGACTTGTTCCAATCACCAGTGTCAGTTATGTACGTTCCACTTGAGGTCATTTAAACCCACACAGGACTAATGCCTCCATCTATACATGGGTGAATTGTAGGCACCTGGGAGACTCCATCTGTGAAGGATCCACTCTTGATTTTGGCACAGTCATGACCTTGGACTGGTGAGATCCAGCCCCAGGTCAGGCTCTGTGCTTAGTGAGGGGTCTGCTTGAGATTCTCTCTTCTCTGTCCCTTCCTTCCCCCCACCACTCTCTCTCTCTCTCTCAAATAAATAAATCTTTTAGAAAAATTGGATGCATCAAATACCTGCTTTAATCGAACCCATATTTACTCTCCTCATTTTACATTGCATTTTGTTCCTCTGGCTGCTTTCACTTTGCATTTATGAGTTTCAGTTGAAGTATTTCTATGCCTGCTGAAATGGAAGGTTTGAGCTTTGAATGACAGCTCGCATGCCATGGGTCTCTTGACATTTTTTTTTTTCCATTAGTGATAGTGGGGAAGTTTCCATACACTCGTGTCTAGACTTGAACCACTTTTTGTAAAGCATCTGTCCACAGTGACTGTCCTAACACTTGACGTTTCTGCAGGATGATAATGCCTACTCTTATGGGAAGGTGTGAGCTTTTGCTCATGGTGGCTGTGCTGTGTGGGGTCCTCAGTCCTGTCCCGAGGGAAGACCTTGAAAATGACAACTGGACACCAACAAATGGCTTTGGAGATGTGGCAACCATGTGGTGCTGATGTAAGGGTCTTTTAGAAACCAGGTCGTGTGCACAGTGATATGAATTATGGGATAACCCAATGACCATGAATGCAAACTGTACTCTGCAAACTCCAAGGTCTTCACAGGTTGCTCTGTCTAAAAGTCTACTTCATCTCTTCTGTAGACTCTTGTTGTCCATGAATCTCCTTGGCCCAGGGGGCCTGCCTGGAGTCCAATGGGAGACCTAGGTTGGACATTCAGGGAGACCCATCACCCCCCAGAAATTGCATGGAAAGTGATATGGATAATGAGTGTTTTAAAGAGGAGGTCAGTTAAGGCTGCTCCTGATTTCCAAGGGAATCTACAATCAAAATTGGAAATAAAGAAGGAATCTTGATCTATTTTAGAATTTGTATGTGCAATGTTGATGCATTGCTGGCCAAGATCTTCCATAAAACATGGATAGGTTTGCAATAAATCTCCAGACTTGTGAATATGGGTCTGTTGCATGACCAGTGCCATTTTGTAAGAGATGCCAGAACTGTCTGAGCTTCCCCTAAACTTCTTCCATAACTTGACAATAATAACACTTGAAACAATGTGGTCTAGATGTGTGAATATTGACACTGCATTGCTGTGTGCCAGTATAGCTCATATCTATTTATGGAGTGTACTTGATGTCCAACACACAATTTGTGGGATGGATACCTATAATGAAGATCAATACCTGCTTCTGGAAATTTTCCAGAAGGACTCATAGAACCTCATGAAAGCTGATACAGTCAGAGTGATGGTTTATTCTGGAGAAAGGAGAGAGATGGAAATCAGCCAACAGATGTGGTGCCTGAGGCACAGTCCAGAAGGGGTCCCACCTTAGGGTTTCCATTGTTTTCTCCTGGTAGACTCATGGGTGGTGTCACCTCCTCGCAGGTATGATGTGTGAGAACACATGCACAGTATCGCCAACGGGGGGAGCTCACCAGAGCCTTGGTGTCTGATGTTGTATCTCCTGGTTGACCATGAGTCTCCAGCCTCTGCTGGATGCTGTGTCCTTTGGTTCCTGTGGCTGTGCCTTTGGTTCTTGTGCAGAGCCCAAAGTCCCCAACATGAATCACATTGTAATCTATACCACATGGTCCAAGGCAGGAGGCCAAGGAAGGCATTCTCATCAGGGACCTGGGAGTCACCACCCAGAAGCCGAAAGACCAGATCTGTCTTTAGGTCAGGTCAGCTCTTTGTCACAAACATATTCAGGGACTCTAGCAATTCTCTGATTCTTAAGTCTGTTTTGAGATGTAGTTAGAATGCTTTCTCTTGAAGAAACTAATGGAGGATCCAAACCCACGATGGGAAGTAAGCCGTGCGATATGCCAGTCCTAGCTAAGTGGCCAAAATCCTTTTGCAAGCCCTGAGCTGCCTCTGATTTTCTTTTGTGAGCCTTGATAAGAACCGGAGGGATGGGCACGTGCTACTTCTATGTGAGTGGTCTTAACACGGTTCTCCAGTGAAAACAATCACATGCATGTGTGAGGGCATCATTCCCCGAAAACTCACTTAGAGTCCTTTAAAATCTACTCCAGAATCTGTGTTCATGGCCATTCCATGGTAATAGTCAGTAAATAAAAATTGCAATCATAAAGTAGAACGGGGTGGGTGGTGTGTTTCCACACCCAGAATCTCCTGGGTGCTATGGGATGATGGCACTCATCAGTGCACGGTTACAGAGACAAGAAAAACCCCGTGATGTGGGACAAGCACCTAAGGTTGGATGGGTCTGCTTTCTTCTAATCAGGATATGTATGGCTGACACCGATGTCCAAATGAAAACCAAGCTTCAGAGTGAAGGGGAGCCGGCTGTTCTCTAAACATTAATCCATTGCCTGTCTGAGGTCTGACTGCCAGCACCATGTCCTTGCTTATCCCTGAGCATTATTATGTATTTTTATCTCAAACTGCACCTCCGTGAAGGTCATGGGTTTCTTAATTCCAGAACGTTTGACACCCTCGCTCGACTTTGTGACCAGGGACGTAGTTGTTATTCCAAGAAACGTTCACTTCTGAGTGCTGAGAAGTAGCGGAAGTGTGGAGCTTTTGAATCTCAGATGCTTTATTTGGGCTCTTTATTAGGGCACAGAAAGTTGAAAGGAGTGTACAGAGATTTCCCTGTACCTTCTGCTCACCTCTCGGCCTTCCACATAATCTACGTCCCCCATAGAGAGGTGCATTTCTTAACAATCAGTGAACCTACAGGGACACACCATCATTTCCCAAAGCCCATACTTTCTATCACTGTATTCAACATTCTATGGTTTTGAACAAATATATGGTGATAAGGATCCATCACTACTGTATCATACAGGGTGGTGCAGTAATATGCATTTAAATTTCCTCCAAATATTTTCACAGCTTGATAGCTCATTTCTTTTTAGTGCTGAATACTATTCCATTGTCTGGATGGACCATAGTTTACCCACCCACCTACTGAAGAATCTTGGTTGCTTCCAAGTTTTGGCAATTATAAACAAAGCTGCCATAAGCATCCTTGGGTGGGATTTTGTGGGGATGTAAGCTCTCAACCCCTTTGGTTGGATACCAAGGAGCACATAAAGCCATGTGGTATATGTGTCCCTACATATCGGTTCTGTTTCTCTGGACAACCCTAACTGATACTCCAGCTAAGTGGGTTGGGAGTTGTTGAAATTTTAACTCTTTCTGAGCTTTGGTGGACACACCATGAAAATAAGGATAAACACACCTGTGTCCCACAGTTATGAGGAAAATGAAATATGATAGTTTGTGAGACACACTGGTGTGTTTCCGCAAGAGAGCATGTTCTGGAAAGGGATGATCGTTGTTTTTATTTACCAGGATGTTGCTGAGAACTCTGTTTTTAACCTGAACTGTCTCTTGTCAAGGGCACTGGGCTGCAGGGGAAGGGAAGATGTTGGTGCCAGTTGAAAGGAAGCTCTTGGGAAGCTCCTAGCTTTGCGGCATGACTCATGAATGAGTGAACCCTGTCTGCCTCACAACTTAGCATGAAATGAACGTCTTAGCATGAGATGTTGCTTCTGTAAGCAACAGGGCATGAGTACGTTGGCTTGTTCTTGTTTTTAGCTCATCTACTTTCCACCTTTGTCGCCCTAAATAGACCGTGTCTTCTCTTGAAGCTCCAGATTCCCCCTTCACTTGTGTGCAAGCGGTATCTACAGATGAAATTTCTTGGTGCTTTGGAAAGAGTTCAGACAGAAAACAAAACAAAATTAAAAAAAAAAAAAAAGAAAGAAAGAATGTAATACCAACAGCTACAGGGACCATTCAAGAGTGGTAGACACCAAGGCTGGAGGTACTTCTTGGATGTGACAAGCAGAGATGAGGTACCATGATGTCATTGGCTATTGGGGTGTGTGTCCTGACTTGGTCCATTCTGTGCACAGAAAGCAACCTTCTGATTATACTTTGGTTTCCCACACAGGTTAGCTTGTGTGCATTTTCTTGTGTGTATGATTATTTTATGTCCCATGTGGGGTGGGGAAGGAAACAGCAAAAGAAACAAGAAAAGGGAACAAAATGCAAATTACCATTTTTGTGTTGTTCAACCATCTTTTGAGTTTGGTTGATGTCACTCTGTTGCTGAATGCTGCATTGTGTCTTAAATTTTGAGTTTTAAGACTAACAACTAGACCTTGGACCATGATTAAACTCATCCAGATGAGGTATTTTGGGCTATTCAGACATGTCTCAGTAACTTCTTTCTTAAGAATTCTGTATAAGTTAGCCATGCTGTGTAACAAATCAGCACGAACTTAGCAGCCTAGAATAACAAACAAGATACATTCATTTATTCTAAATGAGTCAAATGTCTGGGTATGGCTTCTAGAGTACTCTCCTTGGGGTTTGACTGAGCTACAATATAGGTGTCATCTAGGCTATGTGTTTTTTTCCTGGATTTCAGGGTTTCCTTCCAAGCTCATGGGGTTGTTGGCCAAGTTCAGTTCATTGAGGTTGAAGAACTGAGGTCCACATTTTTTTTTTATTTAAATTCAGTTAGCCCCCATGGAGCACATCACTCATTTCTCATGTAGTGTTCAGTGATTCATCAGTTTCATATAATACCCAGTGCTCATCACAACACGTGCCCTCCTTCATGCCCATTCCCCAGTTATGCCATTCTATGACCCAGCCATTGCACTCCTGGGTCTTTATCCCAAAGATACAGATGTAGTGAAAAGAAGGGGCACAGTTTTTTTTGTTTTGTTTTCTTTTTTGCTTTTCTGGCTTTTTGTCTGTTGGTGCTGCAGATGTCTTTTAGTTCTTGGACACATAAAGCTGTGATATATGCAGATGCCAACACCGTAGCTCACCCTTCAGAGACTATAGGACAACCTCTTACTCAGACTACTAAAACAGAGTCCCATATCACAGATCCTAATCACACAGGTGACATCTCATTGCCATGTTGTGTTGGCTAGAATATTGTTGGTGAACATTGACAGGGGCCACCTTCACAAGAGGGAAGGGGTGCATACAAGGACATGTAACTGGGTGTTATATGCAACTGATGAATCATTGAACACCACATGAGAAATGAATGAAGAATTGTTAAGGGCAGTCCTCAGAGGGTCTCTACCGCCCACATCCTCTGTATGGCTCGTCTTAATGGATTTCTGGTCCAATGGCAATGTTTAATCAAAATAAGGTCATTAAGAGGTCTGAATTCCATGACCTATGGTAAACCACATGCACATCACAGACCACGAGTCTGGTATTCTTTTCCATTTCCATGTGTGTTCCTTCTCAGGATCCCCTACTAGCCTGTTGGAGAGAATACCACATACTGGTAGGAAATAGCAAATGAAACTAATTCTTCACATTCCATTCCCCACGTGCACCCAAATTTGCAATAAGTGCAACTGCAACAAACAAACAAACAAACAAACAAAAAAATGATAGCAGCAACCCTTCTGTGTTCGATTTAGCACTGAGTCCCAGGTAAGGACGTGGTCTTCCATCTCTGCCTGTGATCTATCAAATCACATATCCTCACCCTTGATGTGTCAGGATCCTTGCTTCTTTGATTGCTTGTACCATCCTAGCATCAGGAACAAATTCCATTTTTCATGAGCCTGATAAAAGGTAGGATTTATAATGTGAAATTGTCACTGTTTATGGCACCAACGAATTAGTGCGAAACAAGACAGGCTGGCGTCAATATGCTAACGCTATTCTTAAACACTAGCCGTATTTCTTTCACTTCAAACGAGTCTTCTGCCCACTGGATGGGGTTCTTTTCTTTCCCTGTCGAAATAGTGCATCTTGCATTATGAATAATTAAAAGGTCACTTAAATGTGCACCCACAGTGACCTTGCTCTCATTAGATGAACTAGGTTCTCAGATTTATTTTGTTGCTGGAGCCCCACTGGATTATAATGGAGGACGGACCTTATTATTTTGTTATATAGAGACTGTGGGGTCTGCAGACGCCAGTTACGGAATTATAGGAGCATAGCATATGCCCGCCAGATTGTAATTAAAGTTGTGATGTCCTTGGTTTCAGAGTCTTCTGTATTGTCAGCTGTGTTCTTGAGGATTTTTTTTCTTTTATACCAAAGGGCGTAGCATGAATTAAAAACGTTACCAAAACAATGTCCGTTTTAACACATCGTACCTCTTGATAGCGGTGGGCTTAAGGTGGAAGGTTCATGGTGCCTGTAATTATGACGACCAGATTCCCTCCCCACTTTCAAGTGGAGTTGTGCTGATCAGGGAAGGAATTCTTCCAGTTAATGGCATTTACATTTCCCAGGCTCCCCTAATAGGATTATTTTTTTCTTATGAGCTCCCATTACCAGAGGTCAAGTACATTTCTTTAGGTATGTCCCATAGTTGATTTGCAGAGTTCTGCTGTGTCCAAAATATCTTTCACACCCATTGGAGTTCAAAGGAGATGTCCCAAGATTCCTCATGCACGAACCATTCATGAACAGCTTGTGACCCCTCTCTATGCAAAATTGCTTGTTGTTGTCCTTGCTTTTACAACCTACAGGGAGCTGGCTTTCCCTGGGCCCTGCCACAACCACAGATGACTTTAGCACATGTGTCCTTGGATGAAGTGGAATTCTGTTGGGTTTTTAGAAGGTTCAATTTGCCAAAATGACCCTGCGGTACATGAGGAATTGAAGAGAGTACCTGTTTGGAGCCCTACTTGACCAATATGGTATTGTCGTGGCTCAGCAAAGACACTTGAATCTTACAGATTGTTAACACAGGTGATCCCTGTGGAATTTTGCCCAGAGGACCCCTTTGCTACGCCCTGATCCATGCTGTTGTCCCCAAGACTCATTCATGAGTTCCTGGATGCAAGATAGACAACAAGAGTCTGGGACACCACAATCTAGCAAGAGATGCTTTCAACAATTGAACACGAGACCTGGCCATTTGTCTTCCAATTTCAGTCAACGCTGTTCTAAGGAATCTTTTCTGGTCTATTCCATAATTTCCTCTTTTGTGTCCAACACATCTAGGAATCAACTACAGACACATCTAGGGCTGAAGGGCACACTCCCATGACGGCAAAAGTAGACAACATTACTAGATTTTCTCCAACCTTCCTCACTGGTCTGCATGTGTGTGAGTCTGCCACGTTGAGCAAGTGTGCCTTTTGGACATCCATCACTGCATTGTGGGTCAATGGTAGGGACACAAAAATATGATCCTTGATGGATCATCCCAGAGAAACTTTTAAAATAGTTAATGGAACTCATGTTCTGCTCCATTTATCCAAGGCACAGAAGGCTCTTTCCAGAGCTATGCTTCAAGTCAGACACTAATAACAAATGAGAAAATGTTACCTGTTTGGGGGGCAGGAGGGAAATGCCAGCGGCTGCTTAGGTCATAAGACAATCTATTACTGACCTTCCCTCTTTGTTAATGGCTCCTAGAGTGAATTCAAGGTCTCATTTGCCATGCACAAGACATATGGGTAATGCTTAATTGGAGTGAATAAATTATAGGAATTATATCCACATTCAGGCCCCAGAGGGTTCTGGTTTTTCTTCCATAGAAGCAACTGACCTCTTGCTCAACTAATTATCTCCTTGGCCTCGGTTAGTTAATTGAGTTAAGATGTCAGAAGATCTTAAAACCAAAATGGTATTTGTAACTTGGTTTTTCTCATCCTCGTTAATTTTTAGATGTGTGCTTCAAAGTCAGAATATGGCATTTAGCCTCTTTTTGAAATCCAGCTCGAGAGAAGGAAGAACCACAGTTGGGTCAGAATCAGACTTCTTGGAAACGGCCAGGGTCTTCCCTCAAATTTTCTGCACATTCAGAAAAAAAAAAAAAAAAAGTATTTTCAGAGAGCCTTTCCTTCACTGGGCATGGCAGACAGGTTTTGGCTGTACTCCATTTTTCTTTCGTGGGACGCCGTTTCTCCTGAGCTGTGTAGGAGCGGTGGCCGCAGTAAATCAGAGTTCCCGCGGCAGAACTGGGCACATATGGGCCATAAAATACCCAGATTGGAGCTGATTGGGATATCAAATTATGGGAAGATTACCCAGGATGACAACATGATGGGTTTACCTGGCCTCAGAAATGGAGTTGTTGTTTCCTTCGCCCGTAAGGTGACATATCAATGAGAAATCCCATGGACAGGAGGGTTTGCCACAGAGGAGGAATGAGGAAACACTTTTCCTTCAAGGACAAGCCATAGCGTGATTTTTTTTTTCTTCTTTCTCCCTTTAGGAAAGGAAAGCAGGTAAATTATGCCTCCACCAAGCAATATTGCCGAGCATTTGATTTTTGATTTTGCTCCATTTGCCGAGCATTTGATTCTGCATACGAGGCAGAGAGGATGTTAGGAGCAAGATAGCATGGGAGGGATGGATCTGAGCATGGGACCCTTGCAGACCCTCCCAGAAAGGCAGCTAGGAAAGAGAGGGCAGAATCAGGCTCCGGTTTTGCTTCCTTTGTTTTCCACACCTTGGCCTTCTTGAGCTCAGCTGAACTACAAGAAAAAAACAAACAAAACAAAACAAATATTTGTGCTTTGTTGTGATTTATTCCCATCGGATCCGATGATGATATTTTAGAGCAGCATTTGGACTTCTCACCTCCTGGGGTGGTTTGCATGATGAAACAAGGCCACACAGATCAACAGTGATTAAACAGCAAGCAAGCTCCCTACCACGTGTGCCCAGGAAACCAATTCAACACCCTCAGAGCCTACAGACAAGAGGCTTGGAGTTCTGTTGATTTCATGAATATTCTTGGGGCATGGAGGACCCAGCAGGAGCACGGAATGGGAAGATGATTATGTGAACTCGCTTTGACAAAGATCTTGTTGGAACAAAGCATGCCTCACGTGTCCCCTGGGAAACTGGAGCGTGCCTGAAAGCCTTATCAGAATTCTCAACAACGGCAGGGTCTGACCTCCAGAAGGCTACACCAGGGAGTGGGTGAAGATTCTCAGGAGAAGTGTTCTGTTGAATTAAAGTCAGTCTTGCCCTGCAGGACTGGACTTTGGGGGACATATGGTAAAATTTCTAAAGGATTTCATGCTGAACTCTTGGGTTTTGGGTGTGGAGAGGCTATGATGGCCCCCATGAGCCAACCCCAGGATTGGTGTTCATACCTTTGGAAAAACCTCTCCCCTTGATTGAGGGTAGGATGTGTGACTCCCTTCTAACTATTTTCTTCTCAAGGGAATATGGCTAAAGTGCTGATTATGACATGTTACAACAGACTCCATCTTACTAGCAAACTATCTGTAGAATCTTGTTCTCCTTGATGGCTTTGAAGATGCAAAAGCCCTCTGCCCTACAGGTGCATGGACACGAATTCCACCAACAGAGTTTGTAAGTGGACCCTCCCCAGTGAAGCCCCCACACATGAGAGCTCATCCATTGATTACAGCCTTTCTGAGGACCCCAATAAGCTATGCCAAGACTCCTGACTCCCAGAAACTAGGAGATAATAAATTGAGGTTGTTTGAAGGCTTGAAATTTGTGGCCATTTGTTATGAGGTATAGAAAATGAATATATTTGTGCATGGTAGAAAACCTGAATACCCAACTTTTCCATTGCCCTCCATGGCTCCTATCCAATGGTCTTGCCATTCTACCTGAAGCCATCTGAAGTTGCAAAGGCAATGTCAAGTGGCCCCATCTCCACCATGCCCATCCTGACCTCTCCTGTCTCCTATTCTTCTTGGTGAACAATGGTAAAGGTCATTGTACGCTTCATTAATCTGCAATTCTATCCCAATATAATTCTATCACAATCTTAAATTCTGTCTTCTTCATGGATTGAATACCATGTGCATGTCTACCCAAGAAAATTCTTCATTCCATCATGTGTTTGGGTTCTGCTCTCCATTTTCCAAAGGGTCCACTCTCTCAACTCCCTCTGCCATGTTGACTTCTTGGATCTGGGCATTCTACAAACTCTCGTCATGTGTTTCAGCAAGCACATCAGAGCCAAGTCATCTCCTGGCAATTCTTTCCTGATCATGAGTCTTAACTAAATCATTATTTTGTCCATTCATGACTTTGAAGAAAATGCAGGAAAAGAGGCAGTGGTGGGGAAACTTTTGCTTAATAGTTCATGCTCCATACGCTGGCCTGGTTAGTCCGAGCTCCTTGGCCACCTGATAATTCACCTCTAATTGAACGACATTTTCCACATCCATGTCTACAAGGACTCTTCAGAAATGTATCCAGTTCTCGAGCTCATTTTAACACTTTCCTTAAAAGCAAAACAGATTTCACTTCTCTAAAGGATGATTCACATATAACCAAATGCAGCCTCTTCAAGTGAACAGTTTGATGTATTTTGACAAGTGTTTATCCAAGTTTTATCACTAAAACAACCCAAAATGTATGGTGTTTCCATCAGTCTAAAGCGTTCTCCTGTGTCTTTTTGAATTTGATTTGCTTCCACCCCTGTCCCGTCCCTCGACATCTCCCTGGCAGGCACTGATATGTTTTTTTGAGTCTGATTTTGCATGTAGTTTTTTTTTTTTTTTAAGATTTTAATAGGCATGGGATTATGCACTTTATACTGTGATTCCCCCCCCCCCTTGGATTTATTTTCCAAGACTTATGTTTTAAGCTATGTCTTGTAGGGGCCATGCAGATGGCACAATCAACACCTCCCACCCCAATAAAATAATTGGTTAGGATGTCTAAATTAATGGTACCATATGCCCCAAAAGGGTATGAAAGAATATATTATTCATACTATGAGACTTTTAAAAAAGGAGAGCAGAAGGGACAGGGGCTGGCACAGAGCTGCCTGCAGGGCTCAGTCTGTTAAGCGTCTGCTTCAGTTCAGGTCATGATCGGAGGATCCTGGGAGCGAGTCCCACATCGGGCTCTCTGCTCAGTGGGGAGCCTGCTTCTCCCTCTCCCTCTGCAGCTCCCCCTGCTTTTGCTCTCTCTCTCTTAATCTTTCTCAAATAAATAAATAAATAAATAACATGTTTAAATAAAAAAAAGTGGTGCAGATGATTTAAGCAATGGCGGAACAAGTGACTTTTTTTTTTTTTAAAGGGTTTATTTAAGGAAAATTTTTAAAAGTAAGCTTGACACCCAGTGTGGGGGTGGAATTCATGACCTCAATATCATGAGTCACATGCTGTAATGAGCAAGCAAGCCTGGCACCTCCTGACTTTGGATTTTTTTTATTGTCATTGGCCATCACATGTTGGGGTTGGCATGGTGGGAACTACCTGCTGGCTCCAAGACAGTGTGCATCAGGACGCTCTTATGAGCTTGCCTAGATGTCACTGAGCACAGAGGAGATGTGGTCCAGCTTGAAAGGTGTCATCGATCAAACATCGAAAGTGAAGCCACACTCTTTCCAAGACACATCCCAGATATCGTGTGTGAGCACATTTTCCTTTTTATTGTTTGATAATAGATGATTCTAGGAATAAAGTGCAGATCCTAGATGCATTGCTCTGACAATAAATATGTACCTTATTTCAAGTTTGGTGCTGTTCTGGACAAAGCCGGTACAGATGATCATGGACGATTCTTTGTGTGGACACACGTTTTCATTTCTCTTGGGAATTTTTGTTTATTTTTAAAGATTTTATTTATTTGTCAAAGAGACCCCAAGCAGGGGGAGTGGCAAACAGAGAGAGAAGCAGGCTCCCTGCCAAGCATGGACCCAGACGTGGGACTTGATCCCAGCGCCCTGGGATCATGACCTGAGCAAAGGGAGATGCTTAACCGACTGAGCCCCTCAGGTGTCCCTTCGATTAGGAATTTTTAGTCTGAGTTACTGAGCTAGTTTGTCCAGTATAGGAATGGGGAATTGTATAAGAAATTGCCAAGCATCTCCCCAAACCACTGTACCATTTTATACTCCTGTGACAAACCAGAAGAGTTCCCGTTGCTCCGCATTGTCACCAACGTTTGATATTTTCAGATTTGTTTCTCCATTTTAGACTTTCCAGTGGTCTAGCAATGCACAATTGTCATTTTAATTTGCATTTTCTTGGTCTTTCAACGATGTTGAGTGCTGTGTCATGTGCTCATGGGTCACCAACAGGACCTCCTTTGTGAAGGGTCTGTTCAAATATATTTATTTGCCTGTGTTTAAAAAAAATCAGTTTGGAACTTCTTTTTTTATTATTATTATCATTATGTTCAGTTAGCCAACATATAATATTGGACTTCTTGAGTTGTACAAGTTGATCATACACTGACACTATACATCTTTTGTGAAAGTCGTGGACTGAAATAGTCCCCAGTCCGAAACTTCCTTTACATTCTCTTAATGGTAGCTACCGAAAATTAGAAGTTTTGCATCTTGATGAATTCCAACATTTCAGTTTCTTTAATGGTCTGTATTGTTCGTGTCCTGAGAAATCATTGCATACCTTGAGGTCAACAAGATTTTTCTCTGGCGTCTTCTGGGAATTTTATGGTTTTAGTTGTTAACTTTTGTTGGAGAATCAGTTTTGAGTTACTTGTAGGATTTGTGGTGTGAGTTAAGGTTCAAGATGGGTGTGTATATCTAGATGTTTCAGCCGGACTAGACAAAATTTAGTGATATGTCTCTTTTTTTCCCATTGGATAACCTTAAGTAATGTTGTCAAAAATTAATTGGCCATGCATATGTGGGTTTATTTCTGGACTCTGTTTCGTTCAGATGATCTATGTGTCTCTATGCCAATCCTATTCTGCTGTGAATTGAGTGTTTTTGTGTCCTTCCAAAATTCATGTATTGAAATGCCAACTTTTAATGTGATGGTTCTTAGAGATGGTGCCTTTGGGAGGTGATCAGTTCATGAAATCAGAAATAAAGTAAAATGTACAACTGGTAAGGAACTAGGGAGATGAGATGTCAAGCTACAAAAATCCGTTCCTCCAAAAGAAGGCAAAGAAGGTGCTGGGAAGGAAAGATATGGTGAATAGAAAACACACAGCTAGATGGTAGACTTAAATTTACGTTTGCATTACAGTAGATCTCCTAACGCTACAGGTACAACAGAAAGATTGTCAGAAGGAGCACACAGGGCAAGAAGAACCAACAGCATTCTTTCCACAAGAAGTAAAATTTAAATATAATCTCAGAAAAGGTTAAAAGGAAACCATACAAAAAGATCCGTGATACTCCTATTAATCATGGGAAAGCAGAGAAATGGTATTTACATCAGACGAAGTGGGCTTTATGCCAAGAACCGTGAGCCAAGATAAAGAAGGGGGAATTCCTTTCGTAGATGTTACCCAACGTTTTCATTAAACTCTGCTGCAAATAAACAAAACTCCCTCTTCTCTTAAATGTGGCAACAACATCTCCATCCAAGTGACTCTCCATCAGAGCTTCCTCAGGTCTGAAGACCTCATTTTCCTGTCCTTTCTCAAACCGATCCTGTTTATTCCATCATGATCATATATATTGACTCAGGAATGTGGGTCTAGATTCTCTTTGTCTTTGTTTTTCCAGACAATTACTCCCTGAACCCTTCCAAAGTCCCTGCTGCTTTGGGGTTGACCTTTTGGACGCATGACTAGTCATGAGCCATCATGACTAGAGCACTCATCCTTCTTAGGACCTTATTGATCTCTAGGTCTTATGCATGGCCACTGTAGTAGGTACTAACCTTTGCATCACTGCTCTGGAAAAGTCTAAAATCCTTCCATAAAGTGGTCCCTAAGTGCACATTTTCTGCTCCTCATGGTCCAGAAGGTTGAGCTATATCCATGTGCCATTCAGAGATGCAGATGCGAGCATCACTCCGAGAAATGATGGATGTGTTGGGTATGGAGAAACTCAGCTTCTACTCCCAAATTACTTCTGTGCAGGTGTTTTTCTTCTAAGGATGGATTGAGTTGGTATATGACAAATCTGGCCTTTGCTTCTTCCTTCTCATGCCTCCTTGCAATGTCCAATGTGCACGGGAGGAGACATGCAAGTGTGAAGCTTTCTGTCCATCCTCCCAACTGCATAAACACACCTGCACTTGGTCCCGCTCTGTCTTGGACACTCTATCACCTGGAAGGGAGGCTTCGAGACAGATTCTGGTTAGAGCAAATGTCACTATGTAAGTTGGAAAAAGTCAATCCCTGATTGAAATGTCTGAGGACACTGGCAGGTCATCCAAGCTCTGTTCCAGTAATTCCATAATCACCTATCATCTACTAACTTTACACACAGTGACCTTGAACTCTGACCTGGTTGAGGCTTTCCACTGGGATTAGGGGAATTCTCTTTAGTCATAGAGTGGTTCTGTGTTGAACACAGAATGTTAATGTTAAACATAGCATAAAACTTTAAGAAAAATGTTGATTTCAGAACAGATAGCCATGATACCATTGTCTCTGCTACTCACAATGTGTTGATTTGTGAGAAAATGTCTTTGTTTAAAGTACTTGGTATTTCTTTACGTATTCTACATGACTAGAATTTAAAGCTTCACGTAGCCTAAATATTCTTTTTTTTTAAGATTTTATTTATTCATTTGACAGACAGAGATCACAACTAGGCAGAGAGGGAGGCAGAGAGAGAGAGAGGAGGAAGCAGGCTCCCCACCAAGTAGAGAGCTCAATGTGGGGCTCAATCCCAGGACCCTGGATCATGACCTGAGCCAAAGGCAGAGTCCTTAACCCACGGAGCCACCCAGGTACCCCATACCCTAAATATTCTTGCAAATAACATATGTCTATGGAATTTAAAGCATCATGGAACTTAAATATTTTTTTCAAATGACATTTATCTATTGTGTATTTTCTAGCGTCAGAAGGTGAGTTGAATATGCTTGTGTTGGGGTGTCCTGGAAGAATCCATAAGAGACTAGAGAATGGAGGATAGGAGAGGTGTGGACGCTAGGATCCTACCCTGTTGGATATCCCAGAGGCTTTAGAAATCTCCAGAGAGCATTTCTCACCCAGAGAAAATGGAATTAGCTGGTAACTCCCAACACCAGTTAAGCATTGTTGGGGGGGTCATGTGGGAGGGGACGGTAATCACATCGCAGACACCTTCAGGGTGGGTGAGCACCAAGGGTCCCTCTGTGCAAAGGAGCACACATATGAATCACAGCATGCCCTGTAAAGTCTCTGCCTGTGGAGAACCACAGCATCTCTGAGCATGAAAATGATCTGGAACCTTCCACCAGTGTGCACTCCCCTCGACTCATTCCATTATAGAATGCTGCTTGCTTCCTGTGGTTTCTCTTCCTTCAGGCCAGACAATTGCTGTCTGTCTCTGAACGTAACCATGCTGAATTCACTAAGGAGGCATGGCTTTGCACAGCATTGTAGCCTTTCAATGATCGCACCGATTTTTGATGGGTTTGTAACGTGTTTCCTCTCAAGAAGGCAAAGCACAACGGAAACCTCCTGCAACCCGTTGCTGTATTTTCAGCAATCTCATGGAAAGGGAGGTCATTGTAGAAATATCACCTGCCAAGCACTGTCTTTCATTTTAAACGTCATACCTATGCCACCTCTAAGATGGCTGATCTCTACTTGGACCTCATCTCCTTTCCTCAATAAAAGAACAGACCAGTTGGGAGAAGAAACATCAGACTATGGGTACAGTCTCGATTTCAAGATTCATTTTGGTTTCCTCACCATCACTTTGGGGAGGGGGTTCCCCACTTACATAATGAGTCCTCATTCTCTTTGTCTAGGACTTGCTCTACCTTCATACTTAGGAACCCTGTGGCAACACATATGTCGTGTGTTCTGCATATCCTCAGTTGTTTCAGTTACAACTGTAAATGTTGAAATTGCAGGTTCCTACAAGTGTGGGACCAGATTAGTTGTTCTCAGACGTTGGTGTGTGCAAGAGTGAACTGGGTGAAGACTTCACCAGGCAGATTCTGCAGCCCCATGTGGTTTGATCAGCCTGGACAGGACCCGGGGTTGGGTGTGTTCAACAGACAGCCCCAGGAGGCTGTGAGGCAGGGGGTCTACAGTCCATGCTCCAGAGCCTGAGCATTGCTAAAGGGGACTGAGCCCAAAGATGCTGTGCTTTTACATTGCCCGTTGCCTTTTGGCCAACATTTTGCATCCAGTGGGTGCTCAGAAATATTCCTAACTCTAGACTGACCACCTGTGGTCCGTGGTCCCCACCTTCTTATGACACCATCCAAAATGAACATGCAATTGAAGGCTTTCATTTCACGTTTCAAAGTCAAGATCATGCCTCTTTGGAAGTGTCTACTGCTTTATTACCTTCTCTGAACACTTATGCTCCTTGCGGTTTGTATAATTTTATATCAAATCACATGATGGCAATTATTGTCATCTACAATTTGCACATTTCGGTTTTATTATCTTCAGTGCTGTGTTTTGTCTAACTGACTGCCAGCACGAGGATAATGTGTTTATAATGCCCGCTGCATATACTTATGCTCCTCCATGGTTCTGGGCGAACTCCTACTCATCCATCAAAACCCTGAATACAGGACACCATTTCTGAAAAGTTTTTTCATAGGTCGCTTCCTCAATTCCTGTGCAATCTTTCTTGCCTCTATCCTGTCTCTGACTTTATCTCTGTGAATGCCCATGCCCCATTTGTATTGCCTGTGCACATCCTTACTCTCCCTCTTGGACTGTGGGATATGTTGGAGGTACAGGTTATTTGTGTATTTTCTCATGTATTTATTCATTGATTTACCCTTCTTACTTCTAGAGCTTAGCTTAAGGCTTGGGATATGGTAGGGAAAAAATGTGGTTGGATTTATGTAAGTTTGTTGAGGTGGTTCCAGACTTGGGAATGGTGCTGTCCCTAAGGGACATTGAGCAATGTCTGGGAGTAGTTTCATCCATCACAATGGGGAGGGTGGGTGCTACCAGCCTCCAGTAGGTAGAGGTCTGGGGCACTTCTAAAGATCCTACAGCACAAAGGACAAACATGTAGCAGAAGATCGCAGGGACCAAAATATCACCTGGAGCAAGGCTGAGAAACCCTGGTTATTTCATATGCTTCCCAATGGCAAGTCGTGTCCTATAATTTGATATTCTTCAATGTGCTTAACAAATTTCACACCCAGAATAGTTACCGGACAATACGGCAAAGTCAATCTTATTATTTAATCATATTAAAGGAGTTGATACTTGTTGATTGAGTAACTGATTGGTTAATTGAAGTAGAGATTTAACCTTTTCCATTTGATGAGGACTTTTTGAAGACCTAAGTGGACAACGGGTCAGAAGAGATCTTTCCCACCTCTCTCATTTTCGGAATAAAATCAAGAGAAATCTGTCTGAAATGGTTCACCATTCCTTGGCGTACTCAAGTCTTCATCAAATTAGAAGCGACTCCTGGGGTATCTCTTCTGTGTACAATACTCTTCCTTATTCATGTCAAACTGTGACTGAGAACAGAAAGTTTACAACAGAAAGTTTTATCTAATTTTTTTTTAACCTTACTTGATTCTAGATCCTTTTTGTCCAAGTGAAACATGGCACCAAAGGGACAACACAGCAACTATTTCAGGCGAAAACAGTCTCAGAGCTGTGTCTGAAACGAGACCCATTTGGCACTGATGGTGATGAAGATCTCTGTTTCCCACACGGTCACACAGGCAGAACTAATTTTGCTTTTCTTTATTTTGCTGTGATTTGGAAGACATGAGACCCAGGTGGATTGCTGAGGGAAATATGCATCTAGGGGTGTCCTATACTCGAGGGGCAGCAGGTAGGAGATGTCACCAAGAGCTGTCAGAAATCTTGCCTTCTGGAGAGAGAATGAGCAACCCCCTCCTCATGTTATATCCACGGAGAGGATGGCAGAGGGTGTCCCATCTAGTCCGCTGGGTCGGGGAAGGTTTGTCCAACTCAACGGGGCTGAGCAGTGAGGAAGGTCACGTGTAGCAGTGGGGAGAAGCAGAGTGGCAAGGGAAAGATGAAGGTTTTTTTAAAAAGAAATCTTTATTTGAATTCAATAAATCAATATATATTGTATTAATTCCAGAGGTAGAGGTCAGGGATTCATCAGTTCCATACAACACCCAGTGTTCATCACATCCCGTGCCCTCCTTCATGCCCGTCCCCCAGTTACCCTACGCCCCACCCACCTCCCCTCCAGCAACCCTGTTTGTTTCCTAGAGTTAAGCGTCTCTTACGGTTTGTCTCCCTCTCGAACTCCCATCTTGCTTGATTTTCTCCTCCATTCCCCTGTGTTCATCGGTTTTGTTTATTAAATTCCACACACAAGTGAAATCATATAATTATCCTTCTCTGACTTACTTCTCTTAGCATAATACCATCCAGTTCCAACCACATGGTTGCAAATTCCAATATTTCATTTTTTATGGCTGAGTAGTATTCCATTCTCTGTCTATATAGACCACGTCTTCTTTATGCATTCATCTGTGGATGGACATCTGGGCTCTCTCCATAGTTTGGCCACTGTGGACGTTGCTGCTGTAAACATTGGGGTGTAGGTGTCCCTTTGGATCAGTACGTTTGCCTCCTCTGGATAAATACCTAGTAGTTCAATTGCAGGGTCATAGGACAGTTCTATTTTTAGCTTTTTGAGGCACCTCCATATTTTCGCAAGTAGCTGCACCAGTTGCATTCCCGAGATGAAGCTATCACAAAGCTATCAGAATCGTTTGTCTACAAGAGAGCCCTGTTTACTTACAGAGCACTGGTGCGTCCCATACGGCTGCTACTTCCCGTGACAGGAAGAACGGGAGGAAGCGAGTGTGGGATTCTTGGCGTGATCGCAGCAGGTATTCAAGGAGAAAGGAGACGGGTGTGACGAATTCCCAGGCAAAGTGATGTGGGGCAGTTTTGCTGGAGAGGGAGGTAGTCCCTTTAGGGTTTGGGGAGGTTGAAAGTGGATACAGCGTTGACTGTTTTGAAAGGGAAACAGGATGTTGAGAAGAGCTCAAGTTCTTTTTTTGTATCCACTTCCTTTCTTTTGACTGTTGCAATATTACTGATGCATAACGGAGAATGGGCACTGGCTGGGGAGATGTGTGTGCAGCTATAGGGTCTTTGGTAATGGACAAGGAATTTACCAGGCGCCATTGACAGGACATTGCAGCCCACGGGATGCTTGTGGAGGGAGCAGACAAGACTCAGGGATGAGTCTTTGATACCTATGGTGTGGACGTGGAGTGGTGATGACTTTAACTGGTGCAAATGTCACCAGTGTTGAGCTGGCAAAGAGGCGGACATCATGCATTTAGGATACCCAAATTAGGATGTCCTCTACGGGGATGTCAGGTCTAGGAAGGACCATCAGCCTATCCCTGCTCCATTCAGAGAGTCCCTTGTTTGCCCTCAGAACACTCGTTGCCTTGGGAGAAGAGATCCAGATTTGCCAATTTCCCACCAAAGTACTTGAACTTGAGGAAGAAAAGTGGAAAATATCTGGGTGTTACTTCTCATGGCAAAAAGGGACTTGAAGCTGAGCCCCTCCGTTTGTCACTCATCCCCCAGGAGGGGCCAGTTCGTGGTGCTAGAATCAGCTGAGGCAGCCCCGCGATCGGGTTTGATGGAAGGCTTGTCCGTGTCGTTAAGTTGACCCCAACCATTCAGCAATTATCGATTTTACTCTATGTTCTCAGAAACATATACAAATATCCTCTCCAAGCAAGCTTTGTGTTCTGGAGACCAGGATGTTATTTTGTATTCAAGTACGCCAATTTCCCCAAGAGTGGGTCGCTACATACATTTTGACTGAAGATCATCTATCATTCATCATTCTTTGTTCCTGGAAAAGCGTTCTGAGTGCCTTTGCAGGGAAATGCACAAAATCATAGAGACGTCATGCCGGGGTTGGTCTGAGCACCTCAAATGGGGAAAGGGAGTCTGGGGTTGGCACTACTCATTTCTCATTCTCAGATGGGGCGGAGAAGACAGGAGATCAGGCTGTTGCCGTGCAAATAGTTCTGATGGTTTGGGACTGGATCCTTGCCTACGGTGGCACAGTTGTCCTGTGTCCTGTCCTGCCGCCCCTAGTCTTCAACACCAAGAATAAGTCCAGACAGTGCTAAGTGTCCCATCACGTCGCCATGTTTAGCAAATCAAAATATCAACACGCCCAGTTAAATCTGAATTTCAGATAAAGAAGGAATGATTGTTTAGCATGAGTATGTCTCTTGCAACGTTTTCCCTGGCTCCCCTCCCCGGGGGGACAAACATTGCCCCCAACTGAGGAACGGCTTTCTGTTGTCACTTAATTCCTCATGAATTTTCAAATGCCTCCACTGGGGTCTTGGGACTGACATGAGGTTTTGCATGACAAGACTATTCAATATGGTTTTACGTTTGTGTCTTCAGGGGAACTGGCAAGTTCCAGAAGAATGTGGGTGAAACGCCCCCGTTGTTCCCACTCCGTGTTAATTGCATACTTTCCACCTCATTTCGTCTACAAAAGGGAGACAGTGTGAAGACCTGACGGATGCTAAGCAAATCTGTTATTTGGGAAGAAGGCTCTGCTTGGAGTTCTCAGGGCCCCTTGAGAATCCCGCTGGTAGGAAGCAAGGACTGAACCATCCAATGACGCTTTACCGGTTTGATGAATGTGTCCTCTGTCGCACTTTCTAGCCCCCTGCCTCCGGTCATTCCTGCTGGGGAATCTTCCGTCGGTAGAAAATAAAGTGCACTCTTCTGCCCCAGGAAACCAATGGCCTCCATCTTCCAGCCTGTTGGTCCTCAGCTAATTACCCGGAGTCAGGAGTCATTTGCTGGCAATGGCATATGCCTCTGCTGCCCCCGGGGAGCTCCTCCTGATACCACCAGGCAGCGGACCCAGGAAAGGAAAAGGCGACGTTTCTCAGATGGTTTCTTAAAGGTTTTAGAGCAGATGAAAAGCTCAAGTATTCTTTAGGTGGAGAATTCTGCATGAAATACACCCATAAACACGGCCAGTCGATTCACATGACCTCCCAAGGACAAGGCTGTGTGTCTGGTTCAGGATGCTGATGCTGATGCTGATTATTTTTAGATGAGCCTCCATTCCACTGGACCGAGCCCAGGGAAAGGACCCAACAACGCTCGTTGCTAAAAGAAAGTTAAAATAGAACAGCCAACCTTTCACGAGAACCGTGTCCCCCCCACAACCTTCTGAATCGTGTCACACTACGCACGGTCTCCTGTTTCCTTTCCACAAAGCAGGTCAGCCTCAGCTATGACGACGGTGGTGATGGTGACTATGTTCGTGGAGGTGATGCTAATACCATCTCTGTTCCCACGTATATTTTCAAATATTCAAGAAGCTTTTTCCCGGTATTCTACTGTAAAACTGTGAGTGACCTAAGTCTTCCCCATGCACCAATCTAAAAATCTCCTTAAGGGGATAAGGCGTTATATAGACAAAAAGAGAAGCGACCGTCTGATTATCCATTGGTATAAACGTTCATGATAATATCTCTATTATAACATGGCATCATCACCGATAATGATATATTGTTACATTATGAATTATGATAACTACAAATAATTGAGAAGCGGTGTGGCGGCCACAGAAGGCAAAGCTGGGTAACTTTTCTATAGCTTGGGTCTATGACAGGCACCTACATTTGCTGTGTTACACATGATTTGTTATGTAATGCTGTGTCTGGCATTATTTCCTTTCGGTGGTCTGTTCCTTTTTTTTTTTTTTTTTAAGATTTTATTTATTTATGTGACAGAGAGAGATCACAAGTAGGCAGAGAGGCAGCCAGAGAGAGAAGGAAACAGGCGCCCTGCTGAGCAGAGAGCCCAACGTGGGGCTCGATCCCAGGACCCTGAGATCATGTCCTGAGCCGAAGGCAGAGGCTTAACCCACTGAGCCACCCAGGTCCCCTGGATGCTCTGTTCCTTGATTGGAACCCACTCTCCTGTCTGTAGCTGTAATGACTTTGCTCCTGCCCCATCCTGAATATAAATCCTGTCCATCTTCCAATATTCACCCTCCACTTCTGCCTCCCATGATTTCTGCAACCTACAAGGATCTCCCGTCCCCTACAGGAGTACTCTGTAATTGAGGTCTAGTGTGTGATTGGGTCGCTAAGTTGTACGGCTTCTCAGCAATTCCACAGGTGAACACGTGATTCTGTCTAATGGGACTCGTGCAAATGCATGGCCATAAAATCAGAGAAAGGAAAGATCTGTGCATTTGTATTTGTGACTTTAAACCAGTGGACCTAAATGAATTAGGGGGAAAAAAAAGTTCGGCCTTAGAAGGAAATAATACAGTGGAGATGAATGAAAAACTATAACGGAAGAAATAGCCCCAAAAAATGTCCACACTGATTAACATCTTATTAACTTGTTCCATTACTTTGTTTGAGCAACTTAAATGATCAAATTTGCCCTTCCTAGTTCTTCTTTTCTGTTATGATAGTAAAAATACCAAATGTTTTCAAGTTTTTAGAAAAACTAATTTCCCTTAAAAATTCAAATAACACTTCTAGTAGGCTTGCATTGGTGTTTTAAATTTTGAAATAATGGTTCTAGGTAAATAATGTGAAAAATGAAGGAAAATAAAGAAAGGGGCAAATGTAGTGATCTGAAGGGTTCCAAGCATCTCAGTGTTTATAGCAACAATGTCCACAATAGTCAAACTATGGGGAGAGCCCAGGACAGGAGAATGGATAAAGAAGATGTGGTCCACATATACAATGGAATATTACACAACCATCAAATAATTTGAAATCTTACCTTTTGCAACAATGCAGATGGAAGTAGAGGTATTACGCTAAGTAAGTTAGTTAAAGACAGTTATCATATGGTTTCACTGATATATGGAATTTAGGAAACAAAACAGAGGATCATAGGGGAAGGGAGGAAAAAAATAAAAATCAGACAGAATCAGAGAAGGAGACAAATGATAAGAGACTCTTAATCTCAGGGAACAGACTGCGGGATGCTGGGTGGAGGTGGGGGGGTATGGGGTTACTGGGGGATGGGCATGAAGGAGGGCACGTTATGGGATGGTCACAGGGTGTTAGATGCAAATGATGAGTTACTGAACTCTACCTTTGAAACTAAAGGTACACTGTATGCTAATTAATTGAATTTAAACAAAATAACAAACAAAGACAGGGACAGGTCATAGTACCAAGTCGTCAAAATTTCCCTCTTCAAGTGCAGAAATGTTGAAGGTGTGGTCCTGATGTTGGCCCCACACCGATGGTCCACAGCTCCCCAGTAAAAAGTACACTCATAAAAGCCTTGGGGGGTGTCCTGTGTCGGTTCTGTTTGAAGATGTTGGTTAAGAGGTTGGGAAACTAGAGTGGCATCCCATGGTCGGAGGGGGCACCACCGTCCTGATGAACAAAAGCTGTGTCAGGGGCATTCTTGATGACCTCCGTGTTCCTGGTGGCTTGCAATGGTCTAGGATTGTGCTCAGCACAGAACAGTTCCTTTTTCTGACCTGCCTACGCTCCCTAGGAATTCTACCAACTTTCCACCAATCCACAGTCGAATGATGTAATGATGGAAAAGAGAATATACTTACGTATTGGATCTGGGAAAGGCAATTAAAACAATTTAGTGGATGAAATAAAAGGAGTGGTATTTTAGAAATGAGAACACCTGTGTTGCACAGAGTTTCCTAACGATGCAGGCGAGACGGGCAGCTCTTGAAGGGAGTAAAACCTTCCCCCAAATATGAAAAGGTATTAAACACAAAATGTGACAGTATGAAAATAATTTCATTGTGGATTTTTGTTCCCTGAAATCTGAAAAGAGGTATTTTTTTTCCTACTCTGAATGCATCCATCAGGGGTGTCCAGTTCAAAGTGAGTGTGGACATGCTGTGCTTCTGTAAAGGAGGGGAGAATACAGTTTTAGTACTTATTATCAGGGAGATTCCCAAGATGCCCCATTAATGTTTAGGAGCTGCAAAGGAAAATCTGAGCTTTTATCCTAGATTTGTTCAAATTATGATGAACGCCAGGAAATAAGCGTTATTTGTAAAGATCTTTCCCAAGGTAATTTTCATTCTTAATTAAAATACGTTGTAATACGTATGTAAAGATGCATGTTTAAAGTTAATCTTGAATATAAATTGTGTGAACCTATAGTCAAAGAGAAATGTCTTGCTTCTAAAGTTGCTATGTCTATATTTTTCATACCGGCAATACAGAGCTGAATGTAGTAAGAATGAATAATTAGATTTGCTTTTTGTTAGAGATTACCTGACAAATTTACTGGACAATGAGTACGTCAGCCTGAAATGGAGGCTTTATTGTAAAAATAGATCACAGTAGGTAAATGCCATACAATGCAAAACTCTGTGTGTCTGCAACGGTACTGTGACTCCATCCCAGGTACTTTTTGTTCATATGGAAGAGAAAAATGTATGGGAAGCAGAATTCTACCCACGGGCAGTACTTATGGCTGTCATAGCTGATCCTTTCGAGTTGGAGCCTTTTCCAGAATTTGTCAGGATCTTCTGACAGATACAATAGATGCAACTTTACCAAGCCCAGTACAGTGAATCGGATCCCTAAGATGTTACTCCTGAAATGGAGGTAAGTTACATGTTCATAAATTAGCTCTATGAGCTCCTGTCTTTAGGACCAGAGAGAAACAGCCCTAAATGTGGATAGCCATCAGTTGGATGATTTGTGGCTGGTCCTCAGAACCTCACCTACCTTCAAATTTTGTCAATAACTACATCTCCTCTTCATTCACATGGATCCCGACTTCTTGGCCAACTGCTCGACCCTGAAACCTCCAAATGGCTGAAAACCTCTGACTTCTAGAGTCAAAGCCAGTCAAAGGTAAGAAGATGCATTCTGAAGACTTTCTCTTAATATTTAGAAAGAAAATAAAAACAAAATGGCAGCAACAATAAAACAAGATGGCCAGTTGAGTTTGAATTTCACATGAAGAGTGCATTCCCACAGGACTCACTGCCAGGTCAACTCATCTGGGATTCGTGGGGGCAGATACAACTCTGCCATATTTGATACATATGAGTGTATCAAACTGGGTTCAAGAACCAATCAAATTCACTATGTGGTCAGACATGTGGCCATGGAGGATGCTAGTCCCTTGGGGGTGAAGGAGGAGTAAATCTGGACTTTCTGGTGTTCAACCACTATTGTATGTCTACGATATTCCCAGATCACCCAACCACGTTCAGGAAATCACAGAGCATGGCTGGCAAATCTTGGAAAAGTGTGGAAACATGCCAAGGTGTGGGTTCTCTCAGTGTCTATGGCTGTATCACATGGTAAGACGTCATTTGTCCTCAAAGGAGCACAACAAATTTGTAGATACTTCATAGGAAGATGGAGAGAACACAACAGCGGAAATTGCAACAGAAAATAGGATGCACATTTAGTGTAATATTGGGATGGAATGAAAGGTCGTCATAGAAAGAAGCAGGCAAGGTTCAAAGGAAGAATTTAACAGCTTAGTAGACCCATGATACTGAGGCTTATTAGGGACCAAGAAAATCAGATTAGCTCATTGGAAGACAAGAACACACACACTACACACCAAGATTTTTTTGGTTATGTTCTTCCCAAAGGAGGCCAAGTGTGGATCAAAAGTAGAGATTCATGATTCAATTGGAAACCAATGTATCCTTTGATGACACTCTAATGGGCACTAGAGAAAAACTGGTTATTTTCCTATGAAAAAAAAAGTTGGCTTGTGGATATTAAGGGAGTACACTATTCTTTATATCTATGGCAGCTGCCCATAATCAATCTGGGATCCTAGAAGATATTTCCGACCAGTTATCTAAAGCTGTTTGTTTCTATTATTTTAACTTCACTGGTTGTCCCCTCCACCCCAGACAAGAAGAAAGTGGTGTCTGAGATGCTGTGGTGATCTGTTTGTCCCTGGTCACACCTTAATTGTGGGTGAAAAAGCACAAATTTGAACTAGCTCTAATGGGATTGCATTATTCAAATATCTTCATGCTGGAGGGATGTCTGCATCCAAGCTGATCTGAGAAACCGTGAGCCTTTAAAACAGCAGCTTTGAAGATTTTAATGCCCTACTAAAATGCTGACATGTACTCTTAAATCAACATATACCATGAATTCTTATTCCCCCAGTAAAAAGTGCAACTTTGGAAGAAATCTGGTGTGTATTTATGGCTCTTTAACAGTTGTGATATCCCTTCAAATGATGGTGGGAAGAACCCGACAATGGTCTCTTGAGGTCCCCTGTGGGCCAGGGTCTTTAAACTCCCCTGCTGGTTCCATTCAGCAGAGTCTGATATAATCACAGAACTTGGTTTATGGTTCATTTCCCCAAGTTGAAATCACAGTTTTCACCATGACATGATACCACAAATAAGGTATTTTGTGACTGTAATACCTAGACTGGTGGTTCTAAACTGAGGGGAGGGGGTTGGGCTCACTAGAGGGCAGTTGGCAAGATCTGGGGATCTTTTGGGTATTGCATTGGTATGGGGGTGCTACTGGTAATTACTGGGCAGAGACCAGGGATGCTGCTGAACTTCCTAAACCGCACAGCATGGCCCTCTCCCAGGATAGGGAGATATCTGGTCCCAAATCTCAGGAGTGTCGAGGTTGAAAAGCCACGTTCTAGGACAGCAGTCATGTTGGAATGATGCTTTGGGTGTTTCTGGTCTACCATCAGGATCAGCTGTGATCAATTACATATTTTGATACCATGTGGTCACATTACATTCATGAACACACGATGCTATAAACCAAATACTAAATAAATAAATAAATAAATAAATAAATAAATAAATAAAACATGGTTGCAGTCACTCCCTGATGAACTTCCAGAAGCATGAATGGCAAAGCACTGCCTGGTTCCTTCAGGGCTTCAAAGGTGGGTATGTTGTGGACACCGCCCTCAATGACCTGATGTTGTGTTGGTGAAGGCATGCCTGGAAACGGATGACTTTACTATTATGTGGAAACTTGGTGGGGACAAAATGGAAGTCAGATGGGGTTATTAACACCTGCTGCTTTGGGCATCAAAATGCATTGTGGTTAATATGGATGATTTGACTTTTTAGATATGTGTATAGATATAGATGATATAGAGATATACATCTAAATGATAGATTAGATGATGTAAATGCAAGTATAGATGATGTTGCTCTAAATGATAAAGATAGGGATATAGGTGTTGTTGATACTAGACATAGTTACAGATATAGATGACATCATATAGAATTGCATGTATGTATAAATAGTAATAGTCATAATAAAATGATAATGAAATTTAGGAGATTTCCTTAGAAGACCTAAGTAGGTTGTTGGAAAATTCCCATTTCCTTATTCTGCCTCATCTCACAGCCCTGGGTTATACATAGTGGGTACACTTTTGAAGAAAAAGGATGAGGGTTCCTGGGTGGCTCAGTTAGTAAAGTGTGTGCTTTTGGCTCAAGTCACGATCTCAGGGTCCTGGAATCGAGCCCCGCACTGGGTTCCCCACTCCATGGGGAGTCTGCTTCTCTCTCTTCCTCTGCCCCTCCCCACTGTGCTCGTGCTCACTCTCTCTCAAATAAATAAATAAACTCTTTGAAAAATAAAAAGAAAAATGATGATATTATAATTAGAAGAGCTAAGTAAAGCTTTTTTTTTTTTTTTTTCCTTTTTCAAGTTGGAAAGAACTTATGTGTATTCTTGCTCTGGGGGAAAGCAAGCAGGTGGACAGACAAAAGGCAAAATTACAAACAAGAGAGTGTGACTGATGAAATCAGGAGCTGTGAGACAAGCAGTTATGAGACAGAAACCACAGGTAGGGAGGTAACATGAGAAAGGAGACATTTCCCTCTGAGATCATGTTGACAACTAAAAAGAGAAAACTCAACAGGAAATCCATAGCTTAAGCACCGTCCATAAATAGACAAACATTAATAAAAATAAATGGATTAAAGATTCTGCTCAACTCCTCTAAAAGGACATAAAATATAATTAAAGAGACAGAGGGTAAAACCTTTTTAAAAATAATACTATAAGCAACTGATGAATCACTAAATCCTACCTTTGAAACCAATAATACACTATTTATTAACTAAATCAAATTTAAATAAAAAATAAAAAATAAATAAAATAACTTATAAATGAACAACTTTAATGATCCATTAAGGGGCTGGTGTTTTGAGGAAATTAAAACAAAGTGAGGTGAACAGTGAATCCCCTGCCTGAAAGAACAAAAATAACAAAAATACATCAACATAAAAATTCATGAAACACAAAAAGGAAGCAAACAGAAAGTTTTGTCGACTACAAAACTTAAGGACCAAGGTAAGAACAGTTTTGTTTTGTTTTGTTTTTTTTCCTCCAGAAAATAAATGAAGTGGATTGACTGATTGCTTAATTAATTAATTCACATCTCTTTCCTGGAGGAGTCTGCTGTAGATTATAAGTTTGGAAATGCAGTATTAGGATGGAGTTTCTTTTTCTTCTTTTTAGGATTGTATTTATTTGAGAGAGAGAGAGAGAGTGGTCATGGATGGGGGTGGGGAGGTCCAGAGGGAGAAGCAGACTTCCCACTGAGCAGGGAACCTGATGTGGGACACAATCCCAGGACCCTGGGATCATGACCTGAGCTGAAGGAGATGCTTTACCTACTGAGCCACCCCAAGATGGAGCTTCTTAAACTTGACATGCAACCTAGTCTTTTGGGGGAGGTGCTCCTCTTGTGGGGAACCACGCCTGGAGAGAAAAGGTCCCAGACCTTGGAGTAAGAAGCAGAGAGTACAGGAAATGAGGGCAACACAGCTTCCATCCAGTGTGTTAATTAGTCTTGATTGCATCCTCCTGCTGATGGGAAAAATAGTGAAGCATTTAAAGGAATTAAATAATCACACTCATTTGCAAGGGTCACAGCTGAATGGGGCATAGATATGAAGATATGAACCTGTGATCGGAGACCCCTGTAGATGCCTTTATAATTGTCTGGTCAAGAGCAGATGAGAGCTGAGATGGGACAAGTCCATAGTGGGGAGTAGGCACAGTTTTAGGAAATTTAAGACATTGTAATGAGCAGAATGTGGGAGGTGGTGGATGTGAGGCAAGAGATGTGTGGGTGGGGCTGGTATTTCCAGATCGGGGGATTGATCGGCACATGCACAGAAAGAAGGAACGCAGTTGCAATGGTAATTTAGGTGCAAAGATGGTGAGTTCATTTTAGACCTGTGGAAAGTCCTGAAGAAGGAGAGAAGTTCAAGGAACATAGATGGGCATCATGGCGTCATTACAGAGAGTCTGTTGGAAGTGCTGAATCTCTCAATTGACCTAAGACTGTGGAGTGGGATCTGCTTTCGAACAAATTCTAACAAACGCACACTGCAGGGTGGAAAATCTCTGAAATGGAACCATTCTAGGGAGAGCCGATCACATGGGGTTTGAAGGAATTTTTTAGGAGGTGGAATGGGCGAGGAGATGCTGTCCAAACAGAGGCTGACACGTTCCTGCTGAAGGGTGGCCAAGATACTGGACATTCTTTCATCATTATCTCTCAGTCTGGGTGATGTCAGATTTCTTTTAAGGATTTTTTATTTATTTTAGAGAGAGAGAGAGAAATCCTGAGTGGGAGGAGCAGAGGGTGAGGAAAAGAGAATCAGAAGCACACGCCACATGGGGCATGGGCCCCAACACAGGGCTCCATCTCACAACCCTGAGATCACGACTCCAGCCAAAACCAAGAGTCAGGTGACCAACCAACAGCACCACCGAGGCACCTCAATGTGGGATTTTCTCAAGAAGTACCCAGCCACCCTGCCATGAGTATAGAGATGCCACATCTAGTGTAATGTGGGCTAGGGTGGTTTTGCACAAAAAGAGACAGTAGGATAATGAATTCTGTGTGCCAATAAGAGGGTTGTTCAGACATTCAGCCAAGAGCTTGGAAGAAAACCCTTCAAAACACTTTCAACTTGGGGACCATGGTGATGTTTCTGGGACACCCCTAGACCAAGTATAGGTAATGGTTTGAAGATATTTTGGGGTGAGTTTCAGACTCACTAAGCTACTACAGTGAATACTGCCATAAAGCAAGACCCATGAATCGTGTGGTGTCCCAGTGCATATAAAAGTTATGTTTCCACTATACTGTAGTCTGTTAACTTGTAATGGCACCACGTCTAAAAGTACAATGTGCATATCTTAATTTAAAAATACATTCTTGGGGCACCTGGGGGTTCAGGCATTAAGCGTCTGCCTTTGGCTCAGGTCGTGATCCCAGGGTCCCAGGATCGAGCCCTGCACTGGGCTCCCTGTTTAGCAGGAAGCCTGCTTCTTCCTCTCCCACTCTCCCTGCTTGTGTTCCCTCTGTCGCTGCCTCTCTCTGTTAAATAAATAAATAAAATCTTTTTTAAAAAATAAAAATACATTATTAAAAAAAAAAAAAAAGATAACTAACACCTGAGTTTTTAGTGAAGTCTTTTCGCAGGTGGAGGGTGTTGCCCGGATGTCATGACTGCTGAGTGACCAGGGTGGTGGTGTCTGAAAGTCGGGGTGACTGTGGCAGTTTCTGAAAATGAGAGCAAAGTTTGCCATGTTGATAGACTCATCCGTCATGGGCGATTTCTCCATAGAAAGAGATACTCTTTGGTATCATGTTACCAGCAGTAGAACTTCTTTCAAAATTGGAGTCAAGCCCCTTGAAATCCTACTGCTGTTTTACCAACTGAGTTCATGGTATCCAAGGTGACATTTCAGGAAATGTGTACAGCATACCTGTGGCAACATCATGAGATCTCAGGAATCCTCCCCATTTTTTCACCTACCATTCTGCATCCTGCTTCCCTGCTTGGAAGGCCCTGGCATCTGTTACTGGAAGTTCTCATTCTGTCTTTCTTGGGAGAGTGCTGGAGAGCCCATGCTACTGGTAAACAGTCCACCTGGTTTGGGGGTATAGTTTTCTTCAGATGCTGGAAGAAAATGGACTTCAGTGCATCCACTTTAGCTGGTCCGACTTGGGGTGGGATGGGGGTGGCTATTCAAGGTGGGGGGTATTTATTTTTTTAAGACATTATTCTTTTATTTGAGAGAAGGAGGAAAGGAGACAGAGAGCACAAGCAGAGGGAGAGCAAAAGGAGAGGAAGAAACAGACTTCCAGTTGAGCAGGGAGACCAGTGCAGGACTTGATCCCAGGACCCTGAGATCATGACCTGTGCCAAAGGCAGACACTTCACCGAATGAGCCATCCAGGTGCCCCAAGGTGTGCATGTGGGGGAATTTCTAAGAATCTCAGAAATGAGCTTGGTAGTGTTGAAAGAGAAAGAGAGTATAATCTTTCAAATTTTCAAAACAAATAAAACCACATGATAAAAATTATCAACATCTGTAGAGGCCATATGGACATGGAGATCAGAGTCCTTGGGTGTAAATGTTAGGACCATAAATTATGGGATGTGAGTCTCTGAGTGAATTACTTAAATGCTTTTCACCTGTTTTTCTTTGTGCATAAAATGAAATAATTATAATATCTACATTTTTTGTTGGTTAGGATTAGAGTGATGTGTTTTCCAAATGATCAACTGTTAAAATTTTTGTTAGAGGTTACAATAACTAGTGCTATAATAATGCTAATAAATTATATAATATAAATGATTATAATTAGAATAATAATTGCAAAGACCTACCAACACTCCCAACAGACCCCATGGGAATGGAATTTTACAAAATCACTGATTTTAGGGCTAGTACTAAGGTACCAAGTATGATACTTAGGGCATTTTTAACTTAGGAAAGGTGATTTTATGAACCTTCCATCAGAGCTGTGCCTTAGTACAGAAATATGAAAAATTGCTTTTCACTCACACTAAAATGTCTAAACACAAGAAATAATGTAGTTGATCCTAATACAATGTAAGGATTAGGGGTGCTAACCCCCAATACAGTTGAAAATATGCATATAACTTCTGACTTCCCCCAAACTTAATTATTGATAGCCTACCGTTGGCCAGTAGCCTTCAAGAGAGCATACACAGTTCACTCACACCTACTCTGTCTTATGTACTACACACTGAATTCTTACAATAAAGTAAACTAGATGGGGGAAAGCATTTTAAAAACCATAAGGAAGAGAAAATACAATTACAGGACTGTATTGAACTTAGAGGAAACGAACCCATGTATGAGTGGACCCATGCCATTCAAATCCATGTCATTCAAGGGTCAGGTGTATATATTGTGGGTAAAAGTGCAGTATTTTAAAAGGGCTGGTAGAGAGTCAATTATCATATGGTTTCACTGATTTGTGGAGCATAACAAATAGCATGGAGGACATGGGGAGTTAGGGGAAGGCAGTTGGGGGAAATTGGAAGGGGAGGTGAACAATGAGAGACTATGGACTCTGAAAAACAATCTGAAGGGTTTGAAGAGGTGGGGGGGTGGGAGGTTGGGGGAACCAGGTGGTGGGTATTAGAGAGGGCACAGACTGCATGGAGCACTGGGTGTGGTTCAAAAACAATGAATACTGTTATGCTGAAAATAAATTAAAAAAATGATTTAAAAAATTTAAAAAAAAGCGCTGGTAGAATTAAATTCAAGGGGCATAACTGAAATAAAGTCTGAGTTCTCATAGCACGAAAGCACTTTTTTTTTTAAATGTATTTTTTAAAAGTACCTAAAGGAGACTGTGAAGTAGATCTGGAAATTTCTCCTGCTCCCCTAACGTGTGTGGAGTCCATGACATCTACTGCCAGTGTGGGTTCTCTGATCTAATACTGGTCCCCTTTTAAAAAGTTAAATAATCTTTTACTATGAAAGCAGTGCATATGTATTATGGAAATATAAAAAAAAATAGAGGAAAACATAGAAATAAAAATATCATTTTCATACCACCCAGTGATTATGACTGATAACACTGTAATGTGTAAACTTCCGAATATTTTTATTACATATAAGCATTTTTTTTGCCAAAAAGGGGTCATGCTTCCTATCCTGCTTTATGATCTCTTTTTTTTTTTTTTT